>NW_010138221.1:26044-29195 GCF_000699245.1 Pterocles gutturalis | reverse complement strand
CAAACCATTCTGTGATTCTATGATACTTACTTTGTCTCTAGCACACCACAGGGTACAAAACTCTGCCTACAGCATCACTGGGAATCATCCAGTAACACCACAAGGATGCAGTTGCAGGTGTGCCCTGCTCTTCTCTGCATGTGGAGGCTCATTGTCCGTTAATCATACCAGGTCACCAGAACCTTTCTGACTCTATGACTTCTGGTAGATGGTCTGAAGAAAACCTGGCTGCCCTCTGGAGTGACAGCTAGCTTACAGCCTGACACAAATGCAGAGTATAGCAAGGTGGAACAGATTTTTGCCCCAGGTCTTCTCTGCTGATGTGTTAAGCTTGGCAGCATCATTTGCAGAAGAAGTGAATTGATCTTACTGGAGCTGTATAAAAAAGAGACTGGAAGGAAAAAAAAAAAGAGGAAAAAAAAAAGGAAAAAAGAAGTGTGAATCCATGTTGATTATTTTGAAGCCATAAACAAGTGGCATCAGAAAAGAATTTGACAACCATATGGACTTTTGGAAGTGTGAAATCTTCTGAAAATGATATGCAGTCATGTAAAGACTGGCATGAAAAAAAAGACAACTTGCGATATGGATGGATGAGAATTATAGACAGGGAACTGCAATCTGTGATACAGGAGTTAAGATTATGGGGACATTAAAAGAATGCTATATAGAAAAAAGTATATGAATTAAAGTAAATTAAATTCAGTTATATTAAATTACATAAGAACATTCTCCCAAAGGTGATAGGAATAACAGTCAATCTTATTTCTTGTTGCTGGTGCTTAGAACTAAACTCTTTGGGGAACTGCAGTCTCAGGGACTGAGCAACAACACGAAAATAATGATTGCTTTCCTGGGAAGCTTCACTGAAAATGCCACATACAATCTGGATTTTGCACAGGGCAAAAACCACCAGTACAAGAGAGCAGGTTGTGCTGAAGGGCATCAGGCTGTTTGTGCTGAGTTCAGTAACTAATATGACAGTACTAGGTTTGGCCCGTGATGTTGACCAAGAGAGCAAACATCACCACTTCTTATCCCAGAGCTTGGGAGATGCTGGTGTTGCCCCTGAGAGGCAAGTAGAGGACAAGAAAGCTGATTTGCAATTTGTAACTTTGGTGTAGCACATCTCCATACGTTTCTATCTGTGCATATGGTGGGGGCATCTCCATGGGCCACATGGCCTCCTGACAGGTGAAGGTGCATGATATGAAGTCACTCACACACCAAGAAAGGAGTTAATTGCTGCTCTGCTGTCTTGGGGAAATGGGGGCTATTGCCAGGGACAATTCATCAGATCTGGACAAGGGCCACAGTGCTGTGTGAGATCTTATCTGCTAGGAGGAGAGAAATTTGAGAAGTCTGGGCTCTGTCTGGGTGACTGAGTGCCACTCTGAGCCTCTTTACACCCTGACTGTTTGGTGTCTTTCCCCTTCAAGTTGTCACAGTGAACAGTGCTGCGAGACACAAATTGCAGCAAAAATCTATTCAGGTTTGATTTGTAACTGGCTCTGATTTGCCTCTGATTTAAGCTTCCCCTTTGGCAGCAACGCAGGTCCAGATACTGGTTTGTAATGCTCATCACACCATGAGAGAATGGGAAAAGCAGATGAAAGGCGAAAAACTGAAAGCAAAAAACAAACCAGCTGTGCCATCCTAAAGAAACAGGAACAAAAGTAAGCTGAATGCTAAGAGAAGAAATGATCTATCATGAGAAAACACAGATAAGGGCAAAAGTGGGCTTTCATGTATCAGTAGAGAAGTAAGATGGAATGAAATAGATGATGTATGTGAAATGTATCTATTGGCATAGTTTGGACATTGAATCTGATACATCAGGAGAACTTTGGCTGTGAAGTTACTGTAGTTTGGAAAGAGGAAGATGATGTTTCCCGTGCATCCTGTAATGCACAGTACAGGGGCTCACCAAAGCACTGGGGTCTCATACCAAAGAAATGCAAAAATGACAGATACAGGGGAGCCCAGAATCAACTGAAAGATCCCAGCTCATTTCTCAAGGGAGCACGTGTAGGATTTTAGAAGCCCTGTAAAGTGTGTGTTTGTTTAGCTCAGCAAAGGTGTGTGAAAGTTAGTAACAATCGTCTCTTCTCTCTTCAAACTGACCATCACTGAATTGTCTCAATGGAAAAGCTGTTATCTGAGCCCCTTTCCTGCACATTTTGCACCATCCTGGGAAGGAGCGTCAGGCAGCAGTGGCTGCTCCTTCTCCACCAATATCAGATATTCCCTGAGCCACAGAGAAAACAAAAGGCCCCTCTGAGATGTGGTGTATAACCAGGCCCTTGTATGGCAGCTCCCGTGTCCATATCTCTAAGAAGCAGTTTAAAATTACTTACACTGTCGGTTCATTGCTACAGCCACAGCATTCTCAAAAGGGAAGAAGCTTGTGTGCCCAGTGGCTTCCCTTGGCTACATAGACCAACAGATACCCTACCTCCCTACAGACTTCAGTGGTCTTGCACAAAGTGGAAAGTTTCATCAGGGGAACTTCAGAGCAGCCTGCCTCAGCTGTCCGGGGAAGATGGTGGGAGGCAGGGAAGGAGGAGGAGCTCCTTGGAGATCCAGGCTTTACAACTGCCTGGCAGATCAGACAGGGGAGAATGGGCATGTGTGTCCCTCATAGCCCAGCTCTGGTGTCCCATCACTGAGGCATCACCAGAAACCCACCTCGGAAGCAGCTGGAGGGAGGTCAGAGGAATCCCAGCCTTGTTCTGCCATTGCACCCCATCAGTGTGGGTCACACCAAGCACTGAGAGAGCAGCTGGGACATGGCGGGACTGACAGGTTGTTCCACAGTGAGCACCATTAACAAAGTTTCTGGGGGAATGTCATCACTTTTTTGTTCATCAAGCCATTCCCCACTCACCCCTATTGCCCAAAGGTGTTTTCTGCTTCTCTCCAGTGTGGCTGATATCTCAGCAGGGTACATGCTGCAGAATTGCCTGCCTGTGTTTTGCCTTGGACCCAGAATGAAAAAAGCACTGAATCTGGGACATACACAATCCTATAGTCCGATATTTTGGATTGCTCTCTCCATTCTGCAATATTCCCATTAGATCCCAATGTCTTTAAGAAGTCTGTACATACAAAAAAATGCTCACCTGTATCTTAAAAATTTTCCAGATGTGTC
>NW_010138221.1:12467-26013 GCF_000699245.1 Pterocles gutturalis | reverse complement strand
TTTCCCTCTTTCCCCTTGCCTTTCATTAGGCCATCACAACACCCAGCAATCTTCTGTTGCTTTGCAACATTAGCACAGTCATCAGTAAATTTAAAGTCCCATGGTCTCCTTCCACCACTGAAGGTGATATTTGAAGTTAGTCCCAAGAGGCACCAGCAAGAAAGTGTCACAGATGAGAATGTAATGAAATGTATATAGGGACATAAGGCTCTTCTGCTATTTAAAAAGGAAACTCCTGAAAACAGTTTAAGATGCCATGATCTGTATTTTCAGACTGTGAAGTGACAGGCCTAAAGATAAGCGTATCAAGACTCTCCTTATTTCTTTATTTAATGAGGTATGGGGTTTAGCTGAGGAATTTAAATGATTGACTGATAAGTATTTGGAATTCTTGAGGGTCATAAAGATCAAGGCAAATGGATCAATCCAAAATAATTAATTTTGACACAATGACAACTGCTAGCTCTTTTTTTTTCCCTATACAAACTATGAACATTTTTTTATTTTCTTGAAACGCTGAAGTAAAAGGAGAGTCTTGTTTTCCAAGGAACTGCAATATTAAATGTCTCTGTATTTGACATGAGCACTTACAGACAGATGTAGCTGTTCTACCTCTAAAAGAAAGAAAATATTGAAAACCATCAATTTCTTAATTTCATGATCTGTTCATTCATCAGCTGGTCCTTTGACACTTTTTCTTAATTTAATAGAGTTGTTATGATACAAAGCAGCAAGAGAGACACATTAAGCAAGGAGAAAAAAAATCCATTGAGCAATGTTTTATATTTAATTACAACAGTCACACAGTGAGCGTGTGCTATGCCACATCTCAACCACAATCAGTGCAATGTGTCCTTGAAGAAGTGACCTTCAGAAAGAGCAATTAGCTTCTTAACACCTTTTCTTTTCTATTACTAGTAATGCTTCTGATAAAACAAGATAGTTTAACAGTTTAACTTTCTCTTCTTCCAGAACACAGGTTTGCCATGTTTACATTTTCAAATGCACAGCCTCAGGGGCTGGGAATGTAACAGTGCTGAGGGTCCCAGCTTGAAAGGCGTCTCAGGACAAAAGTGCACAGAGAACAGCTCCAGATAGAACACCAGCAGCCATCCTGTAGTTCATGGCACATGCCTTCCGGATGCTTCACACAAGACCCTCAGCCACGTGGTGCCTCAGTCTCCCCAGAGAAAAATTGAGAGTAACATTGTGCTACTGAACCTAGGTCTGATGTAGATTCGCTTAATAGAAAGAAACCTAAACAAAACAATATTCTTTTGTTGGTTGCATATTCCAACAGACTTCGTTTTAAAGGAGGAAAAGGCATTACATGTTTTCTGTAAGAGCTGAGCCCACATTTGAGCCCTGAAAGCTCAGCTTGAGCCAGGTCTCTTCTCCTGCCAGACTCCAGCTGTGTCAGAAAGAGCTCATGGCTGGATATGAAGCAGGCTGCACACTGATACGAGAGAGGGCAGCTTTCCAAAATCGCTGCTACTCTGGGTATTATTTTTACTCCCTTGATCTCCAAGAACCACTATGGCTCAGCGACAATGCTTCAGAGTTAAGGGCAGAAAAAAAAAAAAAAAAGGGGGGCATAGCAAGCAAAAAAACTTCACAATAAAAATCAGCACTAGTTCATACGAGTACCTGCTCACCTACTTCTATGGCTTGAGCTGGTTTTTGCCTCTCTTTTTTGGGGCCATCTGAACAGAGGTAAACCCCAGAGGGTGAATCACACTTGCTCAGAGGATCTGAAGAATTACCACCTAAGTGCTTGGTGAACTTGCCTAACGTTAGCCACTTCAGGATCAGCAAGTTACTTTTCAGGATCCCATTTCTGGGTGATTCTTCTCCCTGACATTTGTTCTGCTGCTTCCTCCCTTTTTCCATCTGTAGGAACATCTGCAACAATACAGAAAAAAAAATTCAATTTTGAAGTTGTTTCCCAAAGCCATAAGGGTGATCCTATGCCTGCCTTGATATGATGCAGGAGTCTTGAGCTACCATCACAAATGAGGCAACATGACTGTTGTGGTTTTACTCCAGCCAGCACTGACCCCACACAACCACTCGCTCAGTCCCCCCCCCAGTGAGATGGGGGAGAGAATTGGAAGACTAGGAGTGAAAAAACTCATAGGTTGAGATAAAGACAGTTTAATACGTAAAGCAAAAGCTGTGCACAAGCAAAGCAAAACAAGGAATTCATTCACCACTTCCCATGGGCAGGCAGGTGTTCAGCCATCTCCAGGAAAGCAGGACTCCGTCACGAGTAACGGTTACTTGGGAAGACAAATGCCATCACCCTGAACTTCCCTCCCTTCCTTCTTCTTCCCCCAGCTTTGTATCCTGAGCATGACATCATATGGTCAGCTGTCCCACCTGTGTCCCCACCCAGCTTCTTGTGCACCCCCAGCCCACTCACTGGTGGGGTGCTGTGAGAAGCAGAAGAGGCTTTGGCTCTGTGTGAGCACTGCTCAGCAGCAGCGGAAACATCCCTGTGCTATCAACACTGTTTCCAGCACAAACGCAAAACACAGCCCCATAGAATCATAGAATCACAGAATGGTTTGGGCTGGAAAGGACCTGAAAGATCATTGAGTTCCAACCCTGCTGCCATGGGCAGGGACACTCTCCACTAGACCAGGCTGCTCAAAGCCTCATCCAGCCTGGACTTGAACACCTCCAGGGATGGGGCATCCACAGCTTCTCTGGGCAACCTGTTCCAGTGCCTCACCACTCTCACAGTGAAAAATTTCTTCCTAATGTCTAGTCTAAATCTACCCTGTTTCAGCTTATACCCATTACCCCTTGTCCTCTCACTACACTCCCTGATCAAGAGTGCCTCCCCATCTCTCCTGTAGGCCCCCTTCAGGTACTGGAAGGCTGCTATTAAGTCTCCTCAGAGCCTTCTCTTCTCCAGGCTGAACAACCCCAACTCTCTCAGCCTGTCCTTATAGGGGAGGTGCTCCAGTCCTCTGATTAATTTCTTGGCTCTCCTCTGGACTCTCTCCAACAGGTCCAGGTCTTATTTTATGTTGGGGGCCCCACATCTGAACACAGTACTCCAGGTGGGGTCTCACGAGAGCAGAGTAGAGGGGGAGAATCACCTCCTTCAACCTGCTGCTAATGCTTCTTTTGATGCAGCCCAGGACACGGTTGGCTTTCTGGGCTGCAAGCGCACACTGCTGGCTCATGTTGAGCTTCTCATCCACCAATACCCCCAAGTCCTCCTCCTCAGGGCTGCTCTGGTTAAGAAAATTAACTCTATCCCAGCCCAAATCAGCACAATGACAGAGGCAACAATCCAGCAGGGCTGAGGGTCTGTGAAGAGCCTGCAGGTAGCAGGGCAACAGGATTCTGTTTTGTCCAGGACCCACCCTTCCAAGAAAAGTTTTGTGTTAACACATTGGCTCCCTATTCAAATGCTGGTCCGGTCATTGCCACTGTCATGAAGACCAAGAACCAGAGCTGCTAAAATCCAGCATTAACACTGGGTAGGGGTCACTATGGCTCCGTAACAAGCTTTTCTTGCCACCTCATGTACCTGGTTTTCTCTGTTGCCTTACCAAATAGTAGACCAACCCTGGTAGAGCTGAGCACCATCATCTCCCAACAACAATGGGTAGGAGGGTACAGCTGCAAATTACCACTTGTTCCTGTGGAAATGAAATCCATGCATCATCTTCAGCTCTAACACAGCATTGCACCTTTATCCTGGCACACGCTTTCATACCAAGGGGGACTGAAATGCAGCTGTCATGGGTAAGACCCACGTGCCAGAGCCCAAGAGAGCTGCCCAAGGCCTCAGGTTGTGAAGGGGATGGGAGGGAAGGGGCTGGGGAACAGCCAGCAGACAGTGCCAGGCCATCACAGAGGAGGGGAAACTTGTGGCACAGGGCCAGCCACTGGCAGGGGAATCAGATGGATGATTTCCTGAGCTCTTCCCTGAAGAGTAAATAAATCTGCTTTGCCTCCTAGTGAGAAAAGCTCCTGGCTTATTCTTAGCAGCTAACTCTCTCTCAAGCACAGCTGAGGGAGACATGAGTCTTCTTTCCAGGAGAGCAGTGGTACCCTCAGATACTCCTTTGGGAGAGAAAGGACACTCCAGCCTCAGCTGCTGCATCTCCTTGTTCAGGAACCAAATGCCAGGTCCAGGTTTGAGTTGGCAGAGACCCACTCAGGCCTGTGAAAGACATGTGCTAGGGCAGTTGCCTTGCTGGGGGGGAAAAAAAAACAGTCTGCTACAAACGCATAAATCTTTGTAGAAAACTGACAGCAGGAAAACAATGGTGTATTACTGGGGGGAACATGCTCATGAAGAGTGTGATAGTTAATTTCTTGGCCACATTGGCCAGACCACATTAAATTGGACACCAGCAGGAGGTTCAACCCATCCACCCTGCTGTAAATCAACCCATTAATGCTCTCTTTTGCACTGACTTCAGCTAACTTCAATTACCAAAGGAATATTTTCACTTTAAAGAGGATCCCACTGCCATTCTGAACATATTTATTGATCCATCTTTGCATCTCCTGCTTTCCACCTGCTCTTATCCTTACAGCTGTAAACTAACCTTGGTTTTTCTCCAGCAGTATTCTTTGTCCTCGTGCATGGCTGTTCCTTCAGATCTGCTCAGCTGTCACTCATGGCGGCCACAAGGACAGGCTGAGCCTGTCACCCAGACCACTAGGTAGAAGCACTGGACATCACAGCTCCTCTATGGAAATAGTAAGCCAAAGGCTGTGCCTTTTCCTGGTGCAAGATACCGTGGGATTGATCCTGCATCAGAAGAGAGAGGAGAGCAGGAGTCTGGTCCCAGGAAGGCTGTTTTGGGCTTTTGGATTGCACCAGGACACCTGGACTGAGGCAGCCTGAGAGGTTTGCTGTGATCTCTGTGCTTCATACTGGTCTTCTTCGTGCCTCGAGCAGGCACATCCCTCTCCTCCCACGTGCTCTTGCTGCCTGCCGTGCCAGGCTCTCACAGCTGCTTCTCCCCACCGCCAGCATAAGACTCTTCTCGTACCCACCTTGCTCACTGTGCTGCACGTTGTTTGCTTTATGGGCTACTGTGAGGCTGGGGAAGACCTTCAGCACACCGCTTTCTGTGTCACATGAGGGGAGCAGAGCTCAGCTGCTTGGTGAGGGAAGATGAGAGCCACGGTGGGCAGCAGGCAAGTCAAGACACACAGTCGCTTGTGCCTTCCCAAGGCTCCATCAGACATGGTGCTTGCACACAGGAAAGAAAAAGAGAGAGGACGTGTCCACAAAGTCATGCTACTTTACTGATGGAAAAAGAAAAATAAACTGTTCTTCTCTTTGGGTTTTCATGCTTTTTACTTTCTGCCCTGCTGCAGAGCAGCACTGACAAACGCTATCTGTAAAAAGGAAAACTTGATAGAAAGACACTAGGAAGAGGCCTTCCAGCTAGTGCTTTCTGCTTTCCTTACAACTCCAGCTTCGTACCACCATCTCCCTGCTCTGTGTTTAAAGCTGTATCTGCCTGTAACTTGCCCACACCAAGGAGCACTAGACCTCCCTCTGCGAAGTACAAGCACCGGCATGTAATAATAGATAATCCAGATCAGTTTACCTCTGTGTACCTGGCAGCACGCTACTGTGCAGTGACCAAATATCAGAAGAGTTTGTGGTTAATTAGGATCAGATTAATCCCTGCTGACTGCCTGTCTCTGTGTAAAAAGGGCACTAGAGGTTAGAAAGTATTAAGTACCTTAAACATCTACTTGCATAATGTAAAAACCTACTGAAGATACAGACTTTGTGCTTGAATGTGTCAATGTGAAATTACTTACCCCTAGAGGCATTTAAATATGCATCTTATCCTGTCAAAGGAAGAAAATCCATTAAAAATTTTCCAGGAGGAAATGTAACAAATATTTGGCCATGGAAAATAATAAGCCAGTAGCACACTGGAGACAAGTCATGTACAAAAAAAGGCCTTACAGATTCTGAACGTTATTTTCAACTTCTAAGAATTTAGTTCAGCATATTAATTATAATTTTTATAGATTAAATAAATCTTTTTATTCGATACAACTGAACCTAGGTTTCCATTTTATTAGTTCTTATTTATCATAAAAATACAACATCTAATAATTAGATAGCTTCGTATTTACACCTCGTCTATGGCACTCCCCATGGAGTACAGGGGATCTTCAGAGAAAAGACATATTTCCTTGCTCTTAAATGTTCAAATTATTTGATATATTCCTGCCACTAAAATGTAGATTGTATATTGTTCAGATGCTTTGCTATCCCTGAGCATGTAGGTGGCTTTTGGACATGTCAAAATATGGAGAACTTTGTGCTTTTCTCTTAATTTTAAATGTAATAGTGTTTTTAAATGAGGAAGGATACTGAGTCTGATTTTGAAAAGCTGAGCAGCTATATGAATGGAGATAATATTAGAAAGAATTTTAGAGGCAAGACGTTCATAAAGGATCTACACGTCTGTGAGAAAATGTCAAATTTACACATCTTCACATACACTGGTAGACTGTTCGACCTTTTTTCTTTCTTATTTTTTGTTACTGGCACTTTTATAAAAGCATTAGGGACATTTATATAATAACAGGGTATTAGGTCCTTTTTGGGTCATCTCTTCTTGTGACTTATTCCCCATTTAAAGTCATAAGCTTCTCATTGTGACATCACCTTGGCGGCCACAGCAGTGCCTGTGATGTCACCAAGAGGGGTTATGACCTGAAGTGGGGAGTAAGCTGCAAGAGCAGATTAGCTCCTAAAGAATAAAGGTTTTGTTTTGCCCTGTTAGCAGAGGGAGAAGGAAGCAGCCCACCCACCCTTTCCCCTCTGCCTGTCATGGTGGAGCAGGACCATTTTTCCACACAGTGCTTGCTGCCTGATAGCGCAAGGACCTCTTGCTGCTGCCACCAAAACCTGTCACAAGGCTCTGCTGTGAGCTCTGATGGAGCAAGGGTGGTGGGGGAACTGGATCATGCCCTCCAGAGCTGGGACCTCCACCTGCAACTGCTGCTCTTCAGTGCTGCCATGCCAGCGTTAGCGTGGCACAAATACAGTAATCTGCTTAGGAAAGAGATGACCAGGTTCATCAGGAGAAATGCCTGACATACAGGGACATCTGCAAACTACATCTGAGCTTTCCCACAACTATTAATGTGTGAGGCACTCTGGTGAAGAAGTATTGAATGCCAGGGAGGAAACTCCTCCAGGGAGGAAGACTGGGGCTGGCTGGGCAGGAGGGTCTGGTTGGCTGCGGTGAACTTTGGTGCACCAATGTGGGTGCATGAGCAAAGGTGTTCAACGTGTACAAATAGGTACAACCTTGATTCTCTGCCAGGCTCTAGGGTACATCCCAAAGCTAGGGTGAGAGGGTAAGATAACAGCTTGTTGTGAAACTGCAGTGAGCATGGGAAGGCACACAGAAAAGCCTCAATGGGATAAGTTGCAGATGTGCTGTTGCTTCTGCGTGGGCCCAGCAGCCCCAGAGGCCGGTCAAATGTTACTCACTTGGGTCCAGTTGGTTTTCTGACCTTATTTCCAGGCTGAAGGGAGGGTATCTGTGGGATGACAGGCAGGATATAAAAGTTGTGTCTCAGTACTAAGCCACTTTGTCAATGAGGCTTTCAACATGGATACACCTGGTTGGTTCAGGCCACCAGAGAGATAAAACAGCAGCTGATGAATTGTCCTATGCAGAGCTGCCCTGTAAATAATATTATTGCACGTTATTCACTCTTTAAGTAAGTTCCCATTTGATCTCACCTCTCTCGCCTACTCAACCAAATCCCTCTTTCTGAAAACCAGGCTTCTTATGGGAAGTCAGCTCTGCAGCTTCATAAACATTTTCATGTTTTCATCTTCTGTTAAATTCCCTGTCATTTCAGCTAGATCAGTAGCAGAAATTGCAGTTGGCAGCATGCTCTTAGGAGAACCTCTTCCAATGTAATTTACTTGGCATCATTTATTTGGCACTGTAGGAGACTGTGATAGTCAGTTAGATAAGCATTTGGGGGTTATCTGAATTAAAATCAGCTTTTAACATACTTTACATTCCCTGTCAATAGTAAATGTGTTTAAATTGTCAGTTCATGTGGTCATCTGGGAGGAAAATGTGCTGCCACAGTGCTGCTCTCCACTCCTGCTTTTGGCTCACTGGCGTGTCATGTCTGACTGTGAATTTCCACCAGGCCCTATGCAGGGTAATGACTCTCCAACAGAAACATTTTAAATCTGCAGATACCAAAAGGGTGACTTTTGGGGGCAGAGGTGGCATTTCACAGACTGGCAAGTCAACTCTGAACATGCTGATGCAGCACCTCTGAACTAGATCCATGACAGTAAGAAGCTGATCCGTGACAGCAACCATCACAGGTCAGCTGTGCACAGATGAAGGCTCTTATCATACATTCAGAGTCCACAGGAAAGGTTTACTGCTAAGGTCTTCATATAACATTGCAGGAAATACATACACAGCTGAGATTTTATCTTTGGAGCTCATGCATCATTTTTCCCAGAGTTTCTTAAGCAATCTTCCCCTATGAGACATGCTTAGGAGAACTACTTGGATTACAATAAGGATGTACAAAATCTTTCCTCTCCTGAATCAGCTTTTCTTCCTTTTTTTCTTAAATTCAATTAAATTTCTGTCCTGGTTTGGGCTGGGATATAGTCAACCTAAAAAAAGAAGTAACCTTGTCCTTGTGGTTTCTCAGCCCTTTTGAATTCTGTCTATTGAAAACCATACAATGAGAACGGTCAGTGTCAGAAGACTGACCTGATCTGGGCTCTTATTCAGCCTACACTTCTGCATGTGGAAACATGTGTCGCTTCATCAGTGTTATGATACTAACCTCACTCAGTGAAAGAGGAACTCCTGTTTGCTTTGCTTTGCTTGCCACCAGGGAAAGGCAACATTTGGCCCGCTGCAGAGGACGTCACACTACACATTAGAAATATCCTGCAACTTGGAAAAGGGGTTGACTCCAGCACTGATAGCTCACACTGCTTGTTAACTTACTGCCTGGCTGAGTTTTGGGTTGCTCCTTCTACCTGTCTCCAAAATTGCCCCTGGATGTTGTTCAGGACTCATCCCAAAAGTCCCCATGGCAGAGCCTGGCCCAAGCCTGGGTCCCACACAGTCATCCAATGCCAGCCCATCAGCCCTTGCATCCCCATGGGTGCCCTTGGACACCTCACAGGGCAGGAAACACTGATTCCCAGTGTGATGCTGTAAAGTCACAGCTCCATTATTCCACTTGCAGTATCAGAGATACAGGAAAATGAACCCACAAAAATTCATGTTTTAGAGACACAGCGGCTGAAAGAGACCAAAAGCCAAGTGCTGCCTAGTTTGGTCACAGCCAGCCTGTACCACTGCCCCTCTGCTACTTAGCCTGCAGCCCTGGACAGGGAGGCTATCTCCACCGTGAGACCTGCCAAAAAAGCCTTTATTGCTGCTAACAGAGCTTCTTTCCACCCGGAGCTGAGCAGAAGGGTGTGAGGGAAGCAATCTGGGGGCTCCTACAGGATGGAGCTCCTTTGTGGAACTCTCCACTGTGTGTTCTCCCCAGCAGGTCCCAGCTGGCCAGGCGCTGGCACCAAGCCCATCTGTTCAGCGAGCCCATGCCCTGTGGAGGAGTTTGTTGCCACACCAGCACATGGAGTTTGGTCTGAGATGCCATCACAGGGTCATCTGGCTGTTTTTTTCTTTTAATAGAGCCCTACAGAAATTACTCACTTCAGTGGACTTCTTTGAAGGTGATGTTTTACCATGGTCATCCTTTGAAGAGACAGATGTTGTCCTCATGCCCCGGCAGGAGTCAGAGGCAGCGGTGGTTTTTACAGGGCATGTGGGTAGCAGTAAGCAAATCCACTTGAACTTGCTCAGCTGGGTGTTCCGCAGCTTCACAGCCAACTGCCTCCCCGCAGAATATACTCCATATGAAATGATGATGCAAATTTTTCTTATCCTGAAATTCAGCAGAACCACCTTCCTGACTGAGCAAATGTGTTGGTATCTTGCAGTGCGGGCTCTCTCCTGGAGGAGAGATGTAAGCAGGAAGGAAGCTGGTTTGGATTCAATTTAATTTCCCCAGGGTTATATATGTTAAAGAGAGCAAGCACACAAAAAAACAGATGCAAAGTCTGTTCTCATTTAGGAAGGCATAAATGTACAGTAATCCTGCTGATAACAGGGTTGTGCCAGAGCAAAAGAAAGATTGCTGGAGACCAACCTGACACAGGAAATCAAATGAGAGGGTTCTGAAGAGGAAAACCTGCTTCTCACCTGGTCCTCTCACCTTTTTCTCTTCCAGCCTTTCCCTGGGCCAAATTCTGCTCCAGATTTCTGTGTAAAGTCCGTGCAGCAGGAGCCCAAACTGTCCAGAGCCCAAAAGCAGAACTGCTCCCCCTTTCCTCTCGGCAGCCATGCCAAACCAGGGCTCAGATTTATCAGAACACAGAATAATAAATCTGAGAATAATCCATTCTCCCAGGAGAAATATTTGGGGAGAAAAGGCTTTCAAAGAAATCTCCCTCTGCCCAGCCCACAGTGCCCGTGCATCCTGTACCTTTCTCTCTGGTTTCTCATTTCAGTCCTGTGACTTCTTGCTGCTTCCAGGGCTGAACAAGCTCCTCACCTTCCTCCCCAGTGCCACCAACATGGCAGCTCAACCCTGACTGTTTTCCACAGTCAGGGAGCACCCTGTCCCCCAGAGGAACCTCCCAGCCCCTACTCCCCCAGATGCTTCCCATTTGCTCCAGGACCCAAGTTGGTGTCAATGGTTTGCATTCACACTCGTGTATCTGAGAGCAGAATCTGGCCCATGAAGACCTTGAGGATGAAGTTCTGGAGAAAAGCTGTCCTTCCCTTGCCTCTCTTTTCTGCTTCTGCACATTTTTCACAGCAGACATTGCAAAGCTACTTATGATGGTGTCTGTCAGTGCGATGCTTCAGCAGTCTGTCCCCTTGCCCACCACGATGGTCACAGAGGAGGACATCAAGGGCCCATAAGGTAACAGATCTGGCACACTGCAGACACAGACAGGAGTTAATCCATCAGTGAAAACAGCCACCACCCACCACTTCTCTCCAGTGCTTTCCACCAGCTTTGACCCCTGTCTGGGGTTTTGCTCACACATCAGGAAGCTCTTTGCTGGTTTCCTACTCAAAGAGTGCTGGTTTTCTCTCCTCAGGCCCAGAGGAGCTCCAGGGAGACACAGCTCCCCGTGCTCCAGCCTCCTGCCCACACACTCCTCTGCTGTATTTTCTCCAGACATCCTCAGTTTGTGCCTTTCCTCACTTCCCACACAGGCAGTCTAAGTTACCTCAATGTCAAGAAGCATTTCTCAAAATACAGCTGCTACCTCTGCCCCTTTCTGTCTTTGAAGAGTTATCTTGGGGACCAATCAATTGCATTCATTTTTAAATGCATTTCCAGTGTCTTAAAAATAAAATGATTGTCAGCAAATTTATCAGTACTTTCCTCAGTACCTTGTGACGTATAGACAGATTAAGACCCAAAGAAGGATGTGATGCCTAAACTAGGACACAGGCAAGTTTAAAGACTCTAAAAAAAATCCTTAAAAAGAGGGAGAAACTCCCTTTCTCCACAGCAGCCCAATCCTAACACTTCGGTAAGTCCAGGACACCTTTATTTCTGACCTGGAATTTCTGTAATTGGCCTGTTTGGTTTGCAGCCCCCAGGTTATGGCCCAAACTACCCTCACTTGGACAGCTCAGCTCCTGGGATGACTTGGAAAACTCAGTTTTCGCACTCACCCCTGCTTGGTACCAGCTTCTCCTCAGACACCCAGTTGTACTTGGATCCCAGTTTGGAGAAGAGAAACTTAAAACTTGGGCTGCTAAACTGAAGAGGTGTGAAAATTTTGGGTCTGACCTTGATTACAGTAAATGTTCATACACTTTCGCCGGTATTTTATCACTTGTTTTTTAGCCACAGCTAGTTTCACTGACCCTTCTTTCTTACTCTACTGCCTTTTATCTTTCTAATAATTCGCTAGTGGTTTTTGGGTTTTATTCATTATATGTGAAGCATATTTCTTATTCCCCATGGCTGCTTTGAACAGCACTGATCTTGTTTTAGTTTTCTTAAAAGTCCTCTCTCCTGGTCTGCAAATGCTGTTGTTGCTGCTAAGATTCCTCCACAGCTTTCCTCTCCTAAATCAGGTACAGAGAGGGAGGCTTTGAAACAGACACCCCAATTTCTAAGCCCCCTCTGTGATGAGACATGACCCAGAATGGGTTTTTTCCCCTTTCCCACAGAAAGTACACCACATTTATATTGGGTCAAATTTTCAGTTACATCTTCCATAAATACTTACCCCAAATCTGAATAGCAACAATTTTGCTATTTGAGCGGGAACTGAATGTCAATTTTTGACAGTAATGCCTAAAACCTTCAGGGACTCCCTATCTTTCTTTCAAATCTTAATAAATCCACAGATTATTATTATTATCAAGCAGGACACAGACGAAATGTCTTATCAGGTCTGGGGCCTCTGGGAACATCACATCAAATCCAAACCCACCTGTACAGTCCTCACCAGTGACCAGAGTTAATTTATCTATCAACACCTCTGCATCTTTTGAGAAATCACTTGGTGGACTCTGTTTCATTCCCTCTGAATATATCCCTAGTCCAGTGGACACTATTAATGATAACTTCAGCAGAGAGGTCCTACGAATCTAAGTGTCTCTTATTATTCAGCAAAACTCTTAAGCCCAAATGTAATTTTCAGCATGAGGATACTGACGTTGAAATCCATGGCAAAAGCTACATCCCTGACTGTTGTAGTAGACCGGGACTGGCCAAGCTCTTGCCCTTCATCTGTCGCAGCATTTTTTTTTTTCTGAGGCAGACCCCAGGATCTATTCTGACATCTTCTCAAAACAGCAGAAAGAGAAGAACAGCACAAGCGCAGACAAAGAGAGGCCCATTCCTTCATTCTCATTTGGGCCCTAATTCACTTATGTGGCTGCTCCTTCCCTGCTAAGGATGAAACAGTAGCACCTAAACACTATTGCTTGATTCTAATGACCTTTTTCCCCTTGTCTTCTTTCCCAGTTGCAACAGGAATGTATGCTGTAAAATAGCTAGGTGTATATTCAATGTCAAACTCTGTGCAGATCAATAAGCTGCAGTTTCACACTGATTTTTAAGCCAAAACCTTGCTTGCCTTGGGTGCCACTGTGAAGCTGTGAGGCTGAACCTGTGAATATGATGGGCAGGATTTGATCCTGTCACATGAAGAAAGCCATGAACAGCTACAGCTGCTTTTAAAGCAGCCACAACCACAGCTCTTCTGCTTCTGGTTCATTCAAAGTCACCCCTTCCTCATTCTATCTCCTTCGAGTGCACTGCTTTGTTCTTTCTTTCCTCCTGGAAACTAAAGAGTGAATTAAAATCTTGGTATTGGGGATGGCATTAAAAAAAAGAATGGCAAATAAAGACATTTTAATTGCATGGGATTTCTGGATACAGTTTCAAACTGGGGAAAAAAAAATAGCTGTGTGCCTGGGCACAC
>NW_010138221.1:0-12436 GCF_000699245.1 Pterocles gutturalis | reverse complement strand
CCCTTTATGCCAGAGGAATCAATGGAATTCATATAAAAGAAGGAGGGGGGGTGGGAAGAGAGATAGGAGATGCCTTGCTCTGTACCAGCAGGTCACAAGCCTCATGAGGCTCGAGCAGGGCTTGCAAGGAAGTTGCTGACAGTATCTCCATGTGTACCTTTTTGTTCCTTGCCTTGGATTTGCTGGTCAGTGGCATGCTACTTTGCCTGGCTCTCCATAGAGCTTGGAGACTACAGGAATTTGGACAGAGTGGTACAGACATCGCCGATAGAGACTCTGGTCACTGAGTATCCCTTTAAATGCAGTCTCATGACTTAGTCTTTACTCCACTACCTATTAAAGAAGGAGCCAAGACGTACATAGACAGCTTCCATTCAGACACCCAGAAGGACACAGAAAGGCAAGACAATTTAACAGAACTAACTGTGAGTAAATACAAGGCATTAGAGGTGCTCTTTAGAGCAAAGGGCATGGAGAAAGATTTGTAGGAAATCCTGAAGTGAAAGAAGGTGCAGGATTTTTTAGAATATACTTGCATACAATGTTCAAAAGGTGAAATTCTGTAAAGAAAGCTATTCTGTCATTTTAGAATTTTTCCTTTAAATACAAATCTAAGTGTCTCTTAATATAACGTTGACCAATGCTTGATTTCCCGTAAAAATCTGAAGCAGCGATCTTGTGCTGCAAGCACTGGAGCCTTTTGCAAATACCACCTTTTTTTTCACTGGGATAAATTTTATAGAAGGAATATCTGTGAAGGGGAATTTGAAGCCAACCTTTTGCAGACTTGGATCTAAACCCCAGCCTAGAGCCCCCAAACACTGGCAGCTCACAAGCGGTGGCCTTCTTTCTGGGAGTGCTAGAGGTGATCCCCTTTTTGCTGGGGACAGAAGGGAGCTGTGGGTGCTCAGCAGCACGGAGACTGCACAACTTTCACTGAGGTGTCCCAAGATGTGTGCAGGTAGCTAACTTCTTAACCGAGGGGCTCTGTTTCTCCATGTACTGTAATGGACAATCATCCTATATGGGTACAGCATTCTGGAAAACTTTTCTCTTGAATCAACAAAGTCATCAGCATATCCCTACACCTTATTTTTTATGACAACTGGTAGCTACTAGGTAGATCTGGACAGGTATTTTACCAGTGATCATTACTATTGCAAGTGATATGCTAACACTGATGGAAAGTTCCTCTGTCAGCTCAGCCTATTGCTTTTCTAAATATATCTTTATTATTAATTGCAGGTATGATTATCTGGTGGAGAGTGTTCCCAGCTTGCCTTCATGTTACCTATTTTCTTCTCTGCATTTATCCTGTCTGCTTGGTGCTTCACCAAAGGAAACTGCATCTCCTATGATGAGCTGAAAGAGCTGAAGACTGAATTTGCCATCAGTCTCTACCAGCATGTATCCAAAGCAGAGAACAGAACCAACCTAGTAGTCTCTCCAGCAAGTGTGGCTGTTTCTTTGGAGCTGCTGCAGTTTGGAGCTCAAGGAAATACCTTTACAGAGCTGCAGGATGCCCTAGGATACAACATTCATGGTAATGTACTGCTTGAAAAAATACTTCTTATCTTACATTTTGCAATAAATTCACAGCTTTACTAAGGAGACAGCAATTGCACACATCATACTAAATTTCTGTCTTCTGTCTCACTGCAAGATGTAGCTTAGCAGTGTTTTCTACATCTTTGATAGCCAGATGTCATCTGGACAAAGGAAACTCAAGGGAGTATTTGATGTGCACATTATTATGCCTTTTTTTTTCTTTATCAGTGCTTACTTTTTTGCTGCACTGAAATACAAGAACATCTAGAAAAGCTAATTCCATTAATGGCAGAATTGGTCCTGGCTTCCCAAAGGTTCACCACGTCCATTGTGTCCTGTCCTTCCCTGTGTCCTCTGTAAGGAGGTGCCAGGCAGAAGACAGTCATTTTCTCTCCTATGCCATTAACAAATTTTACGAAACCTGTAGAAATTGAATTGCCTTGAAGGCTTTGCACATTTTTATAAAGTTATTAAAACTGTCCAAAAAAGATGAAAAGTTATTAGAAGGAGACTGGCAGAGAGATATATACATTGACAGATGGATGGTGCAATTGCATCTTTCTGTGAAAGCAGGCTAAAATAAAAACTCACTGGGAATCTGGAAGGGATATGGAAAAGGCAGATGTCTTAAAATCTAACATTAAGTCAGCTGAATGTAAGGATGCTGTTTTCATTTTAGCTGTGGATTATCCTACCATCTCACATCACACGTCAAAAACTATTTTACAATGTTTATGAAAAGCAGATGACTGCCTCATCTTCAAAATTTGCAGCTTACATACAAGGCTTAGGTATAGAGATGACACTGCTATTTCTCAGCATAAAATCTACTTTCAGCATATGAAGACTAAAGATAAAACCTACAGCAGTTTCACCATCCTGAGCTGTAACTGTCTTAGTCACCATTACCATTCTGTATAGCATTGATATCCAAAACCAACACAGCAGGAGGAGCTAACTCTGTCTGATATATACAGATACAGCTGCACATACTGACCCAAGGACAGTGCATCTGTATTATGAGCAGCTGATATAATGAAGTCTTGCCTATAAGACTCCTGTTTCTGTAAATTCAGTAGGATAATTTTAAACAACATTAATTCATACAAGGATTACCCCTTGCTTCACACTTCTGGTCATTAGAGACTCAGTTATTAAGCAAGAACCTTAAGAATAAAATTGCACAGTGAAATTCAGGCACAGAATCGTACACAAAATGTAAGGAGGAAAAGTGCAGAGGCTGTTAATGATTTGCCAGCTCTTTTGTGCTGCCTTACTTCTTCTCATGTGCCACATCATATCAAGCAGACATTTTATCTCTATTTCACTTGTCTGTGGCACAAGCCACAAGAGCTTTGACTTTCAGTAATATTAATGCATAGAATGTGAAAAAGTAGGATGGGATCTTCTGCCTTTGGTTGTAACATCACATTTCCAGTGGCAGAGAAAGAAATCACTTCTTCAAATGGTTTAAACCAAATAAATAAATCAAATACTTAGATCAAATTTCCTATCAGATGAGTAAAACCGAATCACGTATGTATGCATATCTGATAAAATTCCTTTCTTCCATTAGACGTTTGCATTAGTGCTTCTGTTGGTCTGTCTTAGACAATAATGAAGGGTGTGGTTACAACTTTAGCAGGCTGAAAACAATGAAAACATTGATGGTTCATTCACTATTCATGGAGAATCCGCTCTTAGATGCACTTGTAATCTTCTTTTAATGTTTGGAAGATTTGTTTACCTTTATTCTAGTACTAAGAAATACAATGTATAAAGGGATATCTCTCTAGACAGCACAGACAAAATGACATGCTTTGAAATGCTTTCTCCTTGCTGTTTTATTTTATCAATGGTAGAGTATTTAAAAGCAATTTTGAACTGTTTTCCAAGTAAGAATTCAGGACTTTGGTTAGCTAAGCACTTTGATATGACTGAAGTTACAAGCTCCGGTACCACACCTCACGTTAACATCTGCTTCCAGTTTGCTGTCTTTGATTTCTCACATCCTCCAGAGAGCTTGCCAAATGCTCCTGAACTAATGCAAAACACACGAGAAAAGCACTTTGCACCTCAGACTGTGTGAGTTTTCTTGACATCTGTTCGAGTTCAATATCTTATTCCTTAAAGAGTAATAGATCTCAGTGTTAATACCAATCTTCCCTTAGGTCATTAGTCTTCCTGCAGGTCATTAAAGGAGCACAGTTAAGTCAGAAAACACGCACTGGATTCTCAGGCGGTAGAAACCAGCAGACGTGAAACTCCCCTTTTACCCCATCAAGAATCTGAACCAATGCAGTAAAAGTCTCCTGATGAGATCAGGGAGCAGGCTGGCAGCTGGAGGCTTACGGTGATCCTGATGCTCGGCCTGGGACAGGTCGGTCCAGGTGGGATAAATCCTTCCCCAGTTTGCCACCCTAAACCACCCATGTCCCAGGTGACAGCCCAGCCTGACTTCCCTCCAGCACTGCCTACACCAGCAGGCATCTGGAGAAACTGGGTGACACCTTCCTTTGCCTAAGTTCTCCCTGGAGTCAAAACCAAGATTTCTAGACAGGGCCATAACGCCAAGCACAGCCATTCCCATGGGGAGCTGGATACCCGAGGGCTGTCCAGGGCACCCCAGGACTTCAAGTCAAGGCAGAGGAGTACCTAAGCCCAAGTATGGTACCCTGGAGAGGCGAAGAGCACAACATAGACCCCTTTTGGAGACAGTGGACAACAGTTTGTTGCTTAGGTTTCACACAGAAATTTGGACACCTGGTACATCTTCCCCTGAGCAAAGCAGAGAGGTCCTGGTGGTCCTGTAGAGCCAAGAGGCACTGCTGTCTTGCTAAAGAAGAGCAAGCTCTGGTAATTTCCTGGTCCTCAGGGAAAGCTTACTTATGGGAGGAGGAACCTGCTGGAAACATCTTAAAGGCAAGCAACAATCTCAACAAGATTTTCGTTGGCTGGGTGTAGGTAAGTCTCCTCCAAAGCACAACAAAGGATATAGGAAAGGGGCTGAACTGTGAACACAAGAAGTTAGAGATTTGACACAGAGCCCACCAACACCATTCAGACTGGGTACAAGTCCAGGCCTCAGAAGGTCACCTCAGCATGAACCATCCCATCACAAACTAGTACAGTGATCAAAATAATGACAGCCAGAAACAGCTGCTGAATCACCCTTCACAGAACCCTACAAGAAATATTGTGATTTTAAAAACACAAGATCCTCTAAGTTTGCAGGTGTCATTTTCCTGCTGGGCCCACACCCCAACCCTGTATCCATCTCAGAAGCCACCACCCTTCTGATTTGGTTGAAGATGTCCCTGCTCACTGCAGGAGGGTTGGACTAGATGACCTTTAAAGGTTCCATCCAACCCAAACCAGTCAATGATTCTATAAACTATCATGAGCTCCCCAGGCACAGGAGACTGGGGCACTATTCAACTGTTTTCATTAGTAGACAAAAATCTTTGAATTATACTGATCTTGTAGTTGCTACAAGTATTTTGGTAGATCAGAATAGAATTCAAAAGGATCCTGGCAAATCGGAGAGATGTGTGAGGTGAAAAGGACACAGTTCAATAAGGACAAGTGTAAAACTCTGTGTTTAGAAGGAATAATCAGCCATTCAAATCGAGGAAGAATGAGACAAAGAATAGTTTTTTAGGAAAGGACCTGAGGGCTGTTAGGAATTAAAAAAAAAAAATAGACTATTGAGTGGGAAATACAGCTGTACTTCAGAAAAAAGCAGATGTTGTTGTGGGTTGTATAAAGAGTCACTTGTAACACACATGAAGCAACCTATCAGCTCTATTTAGCATTGCCAGGGCTCATCTGCAATACTGGGCCAGTTTGGGGCACCATACTTCAAGAAACAAAACAACACATGAAGGCCAAGGATAGCAGAGACAGACCTGGGGCAGTCAGGGAGATGCCTTTCCTGGAGTGGGTGGCATTGATAACGGCAGGAGAAGGAGATGGTGGTACTGCGGCATCGGCAGCTCAGCCACTCACGGCCAGAGGCACTAGGTCTCTCTAATGTGAACCCAGATTGTTCCCAAAAGAAAATAAGGTTTCTTATGGACTGGAAGAGCTATGTTTGCATAGAGATGTGAGCCTGATGTGAAATCCATCACCTGACATATCTGCACTAAAGTGATTTCTACTGCAACATGAAGAGTACTTTCCTGCGACCAGTGTGTCACCATCCTTCACAGTAGTGCTTGATGGTAATACCCCATAAAGTCAAGGGTGCTTCAGTTGTTATAGTGCTTTAACTTCCAGAGGACATTGGTGTCAGCACTGGAGTTGAGAGCTGCTGAGCCCTGGTGCACCTCTGCTGTCCTTAGCCTCAACATGATAATTGCAGTTTCTCCCTCTCTCTTCCCTGGCAGATCAAAATGTGCAGGATTTCTTGCACACGGTGTACGAAGGAGCAACCGACTCCAGACAAGGCATGGTGGTTCAGCTAGCATGTTCCTTCTTTGTGGATGCCAGTGTGCAGCTTTCGCCCATCTTCACTGCACATGCTGTGCGCTGGGCAAACAGCAGCCTGCAGCAAACCAACTTCACTGACCTCAACAGAACCGCAGCCCAAATGCACGAATGGATCACCAGTAGCCTTGGAGGTAATGTAACAGCCCATGAGAACAGTTGCACATGAATAAAATGTCAAATAAGAGTAACGAGAGAACCTGCATTTAACCAAGTACAAAGCTTTTTGCCACACTCTCTGTTTTCCAAAACAAGGCTGAGAGATGGGAAATCTAACTCTTGTGCTGATGCTCATTTCTAATGTGAGGAAAGAGCTGGGACAGGTCTGAATCTGTGAGTATAAGTTTGGAGTATCAAGCTGGTAACTGCTTGACCTTGTTCCTCTAATTATCAAAATGGCAGTCCTTTGCAGTGTTTTCAGTTTTAATAAGGGGCAGCCAAATTCCCCAGGGACTGAGTTTGCTGCATTGAATGCTTTCATGGTGCTGTAGGGAACACACATGGCCATAAGCCCAGCAGTCAGACTCTGAGTGTAAAAAGTCAAAATGGGAAATACAATGAACTTACTTTCCACACAAGCAAGAAAAGTGATTAAATTAAATTCTGTGTTAGCGAAAAAATAATTGAAAATGTAAGTCCTTAGAAGCAGCAGATAAAATCAATCCCCAATTTGCCCCATCAACTTAAATTATGTGAATGTTAATTTGGCCATCAACAAGTAAAGTGATGTTAAACACACACATTAAAGATGCTATCGAAAAAAACCTCTTGTCCTTCTCTAGTGAACTGTAATAAGTGACCCAGCTTCATGATAGAAAAGTATTGCTCTAGAAGCAGGAACTAAAATGCTGTAGTAGTCATACAAGTATTGATTAATTAAAAGTGGACCACACTTTCAAAAATCTTTGAGATATCCAAAGCAGGGTCAGTTGAACTGCCAGGTAAATAAGAAAGGGAGAGAATTAGGATATGAGCTTCAGTTGACTTAGTTACTTCATAAAGCGATCTGTAACCACGAATCCATTTCATGAGAGATTTCTGGCGCTAAAGATGAGCCACTGCAAGATATGTGTGGACACATTTATGCTAGAAGGCCAGTTAGGGCCATGGCATGGTGCTGAGCACTGGGCTGCTGTCACCCACACTGTCCAGCCAGTAGCACAGTCCCGGCACAACTTTGGCCCTTGGCATTGACTAATTTGAGCTTGGTTCAGGGGAGAGCATGGACCAACAGGCAACCCCAGTGAGGTCTGTGTTCAGGTGGGGAGGGGAAGGTAGAAGGTTTAGCAGTGCCTTATGAGTTGTGCCTCTTGGTCTTAGGGACAGAGAGTGGTCCCAGATTGCTTTATTTACTCACACAGACCTGGTCTTTAGGCCTGGGTGAGTAGGACAGCGTGTGTCCCCCTCCTCGCCTCTTTTTTCTGCAGATGGGGAGATGCGTGGCATGCCGTTGGAAAGCGCTGCGTCACCCCTCAGCCAGGTCACCCTGGTGAGCACCATGTACTTCAAAAGCACATGGCAAAATAAGTTTTCCTTTATGGATACCCAGATGTTGCCTTTTACCACGGCGGAGGGCTCAACCCTGAAAGTGCCCACAATGCATCACACAGCCGAAGTTAACTACGGTAACGGTCCTTAATCCAGATTTGCTCTATTGTACAACATGGAACGGTTTTATTTAGTTTCCACAACTGCCATGCTAAGATGTGTTATTTTCCCAGCCTGGAGAAGTCTCAGGAGAAATCCCATCAAACAAAAGAGACCACCTGGGTGACTAAATTGACTCCTTATCCCAAGCAATCATGAAACGGATCCTGGGTTCAAAATCATTCCTAAAATATCTATTGTCCATGCCTCATCCCTCACAAACCAGCACCTCCCAGCACTCCATAACAACTTGTCAGCTATAGCATACAACCAAAAGGCACCAAGATAACATGCCAGGAGAAGGGAACAGGAGAGACTGGAAGTACCTTGGTACCTTATCTTTTAAGTTAAATAGTTTCTCTTCAGCTTTGATATTTACTCACAAATATATTTGCCAGTCACCAAGCTGCCTCTCAATTTCCTGTTAGCTAAGCTGAAGATGTCAGGCTTTTCTAATCTATTAAAAAAACAGATACTCCAATTCTCCACAAGTCCTTTTCCGCACTTTTCCAATTTAAATTAATCTTTCTTGAAAATAAGTGACCAGGAATGTACATAATGCTTTTAATAAGGTTATATCCATGCTCGATAAAATGCTCTTAGTATTTCTATGACTTGGTAAAAATACCTTGCATAGTGCACCTCAGAATCAGCTCAGGGTGGTTACTCAAGGCTGACCCCACCTGAGCCTTTTTTCTTTCTCCATTTTTTTTCCAGCTGATGCATCCTAGGTATACCAAGGGGAGGGAAATCTCCACAGTTACATACTTTTTTGTGTGTTTTTGAACCATCATTTGATTTCCACCACTCCAGTCATCATGGCAACCTCACTGTTTGTCTTTGATGAAAGTCTTGAGTGTTGGCAATACTTTGGAAAGCCACTGGTAACTTCTTTTCAACCTGGGAGCCCGACTTTTAACTTGGTTCATTGTAGTTTCCCCTTCAAGTGGTTGCTTGCTGCCTTTCATTTCTTGCTTTAATTGCCATCACTTCTACCTGTAAATAGTGCCATAGTGAAACTATGTTTAATGTTTTACTTAAAATTAGATGGCTGGATCTGTGCCTTTTTATCAAAATCGTTACCAAGTCAAAAAAGCTTAAAGATTTTTTTTTGCTTTCATCTACTTGATGTTTCAATTTGTCTCACTTTTATTTCCCTTTGTGACTTGATTATTCTTTTCTTTCTTTGCATCTGAATCATTTATGAGTTAACTGACTTTACTCAGAAGTGCAGAGTTTGGCCTGTTATCAATGTCAGCATTTACAATGTTGTTTATCCCTTTAATATGGCCACACAGAACAAATCAGCCTGGGGACAATTAACACTTCTCCAAGACAATGTCAACATTACTATTTACACAAGCCTTATAAACACTGCAGCTATTTTACATATTCATTTTTCCAAGCAATTTGTTAACTATATTTGAGTACTGATTTAGCATATCTCTAATTCTTACGGGATGCTCGAAAGCAGTTCAAGTTAGGAACGCTAAACATTCTGACTCAATAATCTCAAGTCTTTGATTTTCTTTCTAATTAACAAATAAGATCTGTATAAAATTTGTGCACAACGTGCTGACTTCAAAATATCAGCATGCCCACAGATTAAAACAATCACGTCCCATGCACCACAAACATAAATCTTCCCTGCTTGCCCATTACAAACCAGAAGGTCTTTTCTCGGCAAAGTGATCCATGTGCTGGGAGGCAGTTTGAACAGCGCAGTTCCTTCTCCACACCGCATGGCAGGAGGGCTAATCTAAGAGCCTAAAATTTAATCTATCAGAATAATCAACACTTAATGAATCCTGTCAGATCCGGATCTGCAAAACAAATAAATGTTGTACACCAAATATTTGAGACATGCTATAGCTACTTATTTATTGGCAAATATTTAGGGATTATGAACATGAGATACCTACATTCTGTTATTTACAAACACTGACTCAAAAAGCATGAATATCTGCCCTTGAAGATACAACTACTACAGCTGGGTGAAGAGGGAGTAGATTAAATACTTTGGATGGCCTGCAGCAATGGCAATGATACGTCATTTGCGTGCAACTTGTATTTAAATCCTGGCCTGCTAACTATTGCTGAGTGTTTCTGAGATGCTATTTATTGGATTAACAGATGAAAAAATAAGAAAATAAAATTGTGATGATGGAATCTGTTCTACTGTATAACGGAGTCCATTAGAAATGCCTGGACTACTTGTTCATTGAAATATGGAATTAAAATGGTACTTTTTGAATGGCTGTTACAAGTTGTTGCATAACTAATTACAAGTTTAGAAGCCCACCAGCTTTTACTTTTGAGACTGGTTTTTATAACCTTCATCTGATTTTGATATGTTTTAGGCCTGGATTTTCAAAAAGATGGAATTTGGTGCCTAAATAAGCATAAACCTAACTACTTTATTGTTTAATGTTGCTATTTGTTTCTTGAAATAAGGTTGAAACTGATCTTAAAAGGTAGTGAAAATGGAAACACGAGGCAAAATAGGTTTCATTTAATTAACTAGGACACTCCTCAATTTGTTTATGTAATTTGTTTCAGTAGTGAATTTCTAGTGAAAGGTATTAGATGGAAATCACAGAGAAGATGGTAAGTTTATTCAAAGAACAAGCATTGCAAGAACAGCCACCATTAAGTTACTGTCATTGCCTTGGTAATGTTTTTTTTAAACTCTGAGCAAGGAGGACAGCTACTATATGAGAAAGTAACAAAATATCCATACTCTCTTGAGACAGTACTTCAGAGACTACTAGTGTCATTAGCATTTTTCTGGCAAGATATATATAGATATATATATATTAATGTATTTATTTTGAGACAAACAGCTCTGTTGAGATGAACTACTGTTGTGAGTTAAGAGCAACGTGAGCTGGCTGCAAGAGCCCACACATTAAAGACAACCTCTTACATCCCATCCCTGGAGTTCTGAACCGTCTGCTGCCCCAGGCTTGGGTTGTGGGGTTTGGGTTTTTCCCCCACTTGAATGATGAAATAAGATCTATATTTCCATCCCACAGGCCAGTTCCAGACTGCAGATCTGGAGGGTTTCAGCATGGTCGAATTACCCTACCTGGGAGAGAAACTCAGCATGTTCCTAGTGCTTCCCAGCCACAAAAGAACATCTTTGTCCCAGATTGAGTCTCACCTTTCTGCCAAAACCATAACCCTCTGGGCCAACAGCTTAAAGAGAACAAAGATGGACATTTTTCTGCCTAGGTAAGCAATCTTAGTACTCCAAGATGGCTTCACTACTTCAGTTGTCAGAATTCTGTGTGATAGTGCTGACACAAGCAATATGTGAAACAAAATCAAATGAGATGCTTTCCGTTTTGTTATTCACCACATGATCAGGAAAACTCTAACCTTTTCTTAGGCCATGAAGACGTGAGCTAGGAATGCCAAAACTTTCTGGTATGCTCTCTACTGTTTAAAAAAAATAAGTATTTCAGTTGATCCTGCAGCTTTCATTTAAAATTTGTTTGGGGTACAACAATCCTTTAAGGATATAAAAGAGAGAAATGTTCCTGGCCCTTTCCCTCACTACATTTTTCTCTTTGCTTAAGGAAGAATAAACATATAGCCTAAAAAATTTTTACAGCTTGCTTGTCAGTGTACTACAAAAGTATTCTACCAAGAACTTGGGGCCCCCCACCAGTCATGCTCGTCTTTCTGTGCACAAAGCAAGTTTCAGCCATCCATCTTCCACATTAGTCATTTGCCGTTGTTAGCAAAAGCACACACATATCCTGGCGGTATTTTCTATCATCTATTCAAATGAAATTGCATAACAGAGGAATCAGGTGCAGGAGGGCCTTTTGTGGCTGTACCTACTGTATGGATCAACATGGAAGGGCTTCGTTATACATCTCTCACAATACATTCTCCACCTTAACAAGGCTCTGAAAAACAATTTGTATATTATTACTCTTTTTCTCCAAGCCAGTCTTTTGCAAATGTTTCAAAGGGCCCTTTGCTAGAGCCAAAAAGATTGTTAAAAAGAGGACACTTGGGGAAACACAGAGTTCATGTGTCAGGAAGACTGAGAGGTGGTCTGATTGCAATAGATGGAGACAAAGGATTCCTTCTGTGAATGCCTTAGGTGAAGATGAGTCGCTTTTCTGCAAAGTACACTTAATCAGATGGAACGCATTGGGCTCATACAGAAGTAAATGGATGAAGTGCAAAGGCTTGAAATAAATTGTATCTGTTCCACTTTTTAGCTCTATGAAATTACAAATCCTGCATTTAAATAAAATCTTTCATATTAATTTCAGGTTCAGTATTCAAAGCCTTTTTGACCTAAAGACAGTTTTTTCTGCCTTGGGAATTAGATACGCATTTGATCCCATCACTGCTAATTTTAAAGGCATTTCAGGTAAGAGGCCTGACTGATTATAAGTGATCCCTGAACCAATATTTGGAGAATCTTACATTTGAATGATTTAGTAGACCTGGGCTTTCTGAATTGATTGTACTTCTTCCTCTGTGAAGCTCTAAAATGCAATTCACACTCAACTGTTCTACTTTATTATTGGCAATTGTATTTTGAGCTGTTGTTTTGTAGGAAAGAGGAATCTGAAAGGGACAGGGCTGGGTTTGCTCTTGCTTTTCTTTTTTTTCTCCTTTCTTTAAGATTAAAAATGTCAAGACAGCATAGGCCTGGAAAATGGTTATTTATTCAGAAATTTGGGATGCTTTAGAATCACAGAATCATGGAATCATTAAGATTGGAAAA
>NW_010138220.1:1387-2063 GCF_000699245.1 Pterocles gutturalis | reverse complement strand
CCCCTGGTCCCCGAGGCTGGTCACGCCTCCCAGAAGATGCCCAAACCCTACTCTCCTTCAGCCTGGAGCCATCTCAGGGGCTTCCCAGAGTGGCCAAATGCCCCCAGCCTGATCGTCCTTGGGGGCAAGAATCCTTCCTGTCCTGGCAGGACACCAGTGGGTGCTCCAAAGCACTGGGACCCTTTGCAACATCTCCACATCCCACTGCTTAAGGCTGCTGACCCTGGATCCGCAGGGCATGAGGACGGCGAGCTCTGCGGGGCTCCTCAAGAAAGCATCATTCCCTGGGTCTGGCCATTGCTGTCCAGCTGAGAAGGATTTCCATCCCTCAGGTGAGCTTTGAAGGTGGCCCTGCCAGGAGCTGGTTTTGCAGCAGAGAAGCTCCAGCAGCCTCATCCAGGTCTTCCTCCCTCAGCCCCCTACAAGTAATTCCTGCAGCTCCTCAAGGACTTCCTCTCGGATGTCCTCGGGCTGCCCCCAGGCCAGCTCTGGCAGCGGGACAGGGCAGCGGCTCCCTTTCATAGTGCTCCGGGGCAGTGTGACTTCAGCCGGGTGGCGGCACTGTGACATGGGGGTGACGGGGTCCCCGTGCGCAGCCCCGCCCGCCGCCTCCACCCAGGTCCCTGAGGTGGGGTACAGGGGACATTTTATTTTTACCAGCTGCCAGGCACCTTTC
>NW_010138220.1:716-1351 GCF_000699245.1 Pterocles gutturalis | reverse complement strand
CCGCAGTGAAGCCTCCTCCCCAGCCCCCCTTCTTGTGCCCGTCCCTTCTCCCACTCCTCCTGCACCATCTCCTGGTTATGCCAGATGAATTCTTGTGAGACTTTGGAAGAGAAGGATGATTTCTGGAGGAAAAAAAGTTCAGGAGAGGGGCGTAGTGTTTGTACCAGGAATGACATCAGTGACTGGAGGCAGCTCAGCCCCACAAAGAGTGGGGTCGGCAGAGCTGCAGGGGCAGCGCGTTGGCAGGAGGAGAATATTTTCCCAGGCAATAAAGGCAGCCAGGCTCCCCCATGCTGCGCTCCTGGGGGATGCCTGGAGGAGGAGGGATCCAGCAGCAGGGCTGGGAGCGGTGGCAGGAGGAAGGGAGGGCCTCAGGCCGGGAGGGGACAGTGCAGGACAGGAGGGGACAGTGCGGGACAGATGTGCCCTGTGCGACACATGAGCCAGGAGCACATCTGGCACGGCCACCGCGCGTGTCCCGGGGCATCCCAGAGAAGGTCCGTGACCTCAGCAGGGCTCAAATCATGGGGGGTGAGGCAAGGGCCATTTCTGTGACCCCTGCCCTCAGCTGCTGGGGCGCCAGGATCCCCAAATGTCCCACCTCGGCCAGGAGCTGCTGGTAGCAGGTCCCCAGG
>NW_010138220.1:415-660 GCF_000699245.1 Pterocles gutturalis | reverse complement strand
TGCAGCCCGTCGGACATGGAGGGGCCCGCTGCCCGCGCCGGGGGCACGGCTCGCTCGCTCAGCAGGTTTTCTGCGTAGCCGGTGAAGGTCTGAGGCAGCAGCAGCAGCCTTTTTTGACAGAAACAAAAGCAACTTTTAGAAGAATGGAGTGTTTGTAATGGGGAAAGGGCCCTCGACGTTTCACAGCGCAGGGAGCCTGAAGGGCCAGTGCTGAGGCCAGGGAGGTTGTCTCCCCTCTCCGCCCC
>NW_010138220.1:0-266 GCF_000699245.1 Pterocles gutturalis | reverse complement strand
GCTGCCCCCCCAGCCGGTTCCGAGAGGCTGCAGCAAGGCTCCCCAAAAGATCTGGGGCACCCACGCTGCCGAGATCACACCCTCATGGGTTTTCCTCAGCAGTCCCAAGGACAGTCTTCCTCATCTACCCCGAGAGCACAGATCTCTGATGTCAGCTTCTCCACAGAGCTCAGCGCTGCCAGCACAGCTGCTGCCCACCGAGGGAGCAGAGGGCCTGGGGGCTGCGGCAGGGGCAGCAGGCGGGCCGGGGGGACGCCTGGGCGGGC
>NW_010138219.1:0-2197 GCF_000699245.1 Pterocles gutturalis | reverse complement strand
GGAGGAGGAGGAAGAGGAGGAGAAAAAGAAGAAGAAAGAGAAGGATAAGGAGAAGAGTAAGGAGAAGGACAGGAAGAAGAAGAAGTTGAAGGAGTTGAAGGAGAAGGAGAAGGAGAAGGAGAAGGAGGAATAGAATGAGAAGGCGAAGGAGAAAGACAAGAATAAGGAGAAGAACAGCAAGAAGAAGAAGGAGAAGGAGAGGAAGGAGAAGGAGAATGAGAAGGAGAAGGAGAAGGAGAAAGAAGGAGAAGGAGAAATACAAGTAGGCGAAAGAGAAGGAGAAGGAAGTGGAGAAGGAGAATTAGAAGGAGAAGGAGAAGGTGGAGGTGGAGGAGGAGAAGGAGGACAAGGAGAAGGAGAAAGAGAAGGAGAAGGAGAACGAGAAGTAGAAGGAGAAGGAGAAAGAGGAGAAGGAGAAGGAGAAGGATAAGGAGAAGGAGAAGGAGAAGGAGAAGGAGAAAAAGAAGGAGAACGAGAAGAAGGAGAAAGAGTGGGAGAAAAAGAAGGAGATGAAGGAGAACTAGAAGGGGAAAGAGGAGGAGAAGGATAATGAGAACGAGAAGGAGGAGAAAGAGAAGGAGAAGGAGAAGGAGAAAGATGGAGAAGGAGAAGGAGAATTAGAAGGGGAAGGGAAAGGGGAAGGAGAAGGACAAGGAGAAGGAGAAAGAGAAGGAGAAAGGGATGAAGAAGTATAAGGAGAATTAGAAAGAGGAGAAGGAGGAGAAGAAGGAGAAGAAGAGGCAGAAGAAAGTGGAGAAGAAGAACAAGTAGGAGAAATAGGAGAAGGAGAAGGAGAAATAGAAGGAGAAGGAGAAGGAGAAGGAGAAGGAGAAAAAAGAAGAAGGAGAAGGAGAGGGAGAAGGGGAAGGAGAAGGAGTAGTAGAAGGAGAAGGAGAAGGAGAAAGAGGAGGAGAAGAAGGAGAAGGAGATGCAGAAGGAGAAGGAGAAGGAGAAGAAGGAGAAAGAAGGAGAAGGAGAAATAGAAGTAGGCGAAAGAGAAAGAGAAGGAGGAGGAGTAGGAGAATTAGAAGGAGAAGGAGAAGGTGGAGGAGGAGGAGGAGAAGGAGGAGAAGGAGTAGGAGAAAGAGAAGGAGAAGGAGAACGAGAAGTAGAAGGAGAAGGAGAAAGAGGAGAAGGAGAAGGAGAAGGAGAAGGAGAAGGAGAAGGAGAAGGAGAGGGAGAAAAACAAGAAGGAGAAGGAGAAGCGTAAGGAGAAGAACAGGAAGAAGAAGAAGGAGAAGGAGATGAAGGAGAACGAGAAGGGGAAAGACGAGAAGGAGAAGGAGAATGAGAACGAGAAGGAGAAGGAGAAAGAGAAGGAGAAGAGAAGGAGAAGGAGAAGGAGAAGGAGAAGGAGAAGGAGAAGGAGAAGGAGAAGGAGAAGGAGAAGGAGAAGGAGAAGGAGAAGGAGAAGGAGAAGGAGAAGGAGAAGGAGAAGGAGAAGGAGAAGGAGAAGGAGAAGGAGAAGGAGAAGGAGAAGGAGAAGGAGAAGGAGAAGGAGAAGGAGAAGGAGAAGGAGAAGGAGAAGGAGAAGGAGAAGGAGAAGGAGAAGGAGAAGGAGAAGGAGAAGGAGAAGGAGAAGGAGAAGGAGAAGGAGAAGGAGAAGGAGAAGGAGAAGGAGAAGGAGAAGGAGAAGGAGAAGGAGAAGGAGAAGGAGAAGGAGAAGGAGAAGGAGAAGGAGAAGGAGAAGGAGAAGGAGAAGGAGAAGGAGAAGGAGAAGGAAGAGTAATGAAAATGACAGGAAGAATGAGAGGGAGAAGGAGAAGAATTATAAGGAGAAGAAGAAGGAGAAAAAGAAGGAGAAGGAGAAGGAGAAAGGGTTGAAGGGGAAGGAGAAGGATAAGAAGGAGAAGGAGAAGAAGGAGGAGGAGAATTAGAAGAAGGAGAAGAAGAAAAAGAAGGAGAAGGAAAAGGGGAAGTTGAAGGGTAAGGTGAAGGAGAAGGAGAAGGAGAAGGAAAAGGAGAAGGAGAAGGAGAAGAAGAAAGAGAAGGAGAAGGAGAAGAAGAAGGAGAAGGAGAAGGAGAAGGAGACCCGTCAGCTGCAATCGCTGACCACGTTCAAGTGTCTGAGCTCCCAGACCACGAGGAACCACGTTTGCAGCGTTGGTTAGGTAAAAAGCCGAGATCCGACTGCTTGGTGCGCCTGGTCCTGCAGTGCCGGGAAATGTTTAGAAAGAGCCCTGGTTTTTGCTGCTAA
>NW_010138218.1:31249-32161 GCF_000699245.1 Pterocles gutturalis | reverse complement strand
TAATATATGGGCCACTGAAAGTGTCTCCGGTCTCCGGTAGGATGAGAATGGAGGTGCACTGTCCGATGAGGACCTGCGTGCCGAGGTGGACACGTTCATGTTTGAGGGCCACGACACGACAGCCAGTGGCATCTCCTGGCTCTTGTACTGCCTGGCGTCACACCCTGAGCACCAGGCACGGTGCCGGGAGGAGATCCAGGGGATCCTGGGGGACCGGGAAACACTTCAGTGGTAAGGTTGCACATTTCCTCTGCTGGTAACTTTTTTTCCCCATCACCATTATTTCTAAGTCAGCAATGTCTTCAAGGCTCACACTGTGGGATGCTAAAGGCTGATTTGTAAGGTTGCTGCATGCATGGGGACTTCATAGGATGAAGCAGATGCTGCCTGCTTCAGCTAAATCTTCCACCCTGCACTTCAGGGCTTCAGGGCTCCTGTTGTCAGGGCAGACACAAGAAAAAAACATCCCAGACCAGGAGGACATGCTGGATGCCATGCCAAGATCTGGGCCACCAACATTTCCCTTTGCTCTCTCCTGTTTTCTTGCCACAGGACGTTGTAACTGCAGCTTTTCACCTTTCGCTGTCATTTGGCACTTGAGCTTGTTCACAGTTATTAAGGTTGTTCGGAGGTGCCTTGGGGTCCCCAGCTTGCAGCAGCCCATGGTTGGACATTTTGGGTCCCTCTGTACACCCCATCTGATGCAAAGGGGTCTGTCCAGGGGGCTGATGGCTGTGGGGCACAGGGTGGTGGGGGGATAATGTAGCTCAGGCTGCCTCTGTCCCCGCAGGGAGGACCTGGGCAAGATGACCTACAGCACCATGTGCATCAGGGAGAGCCTTCGTCTTTACCCGCCAGTGCCTGGCGTGTCCCGGCAGCTCAGCAAGCCCATCACCCTCCCCGATGGACGCA
>NW_010138218.1:28801-31232 GCF_000699245.1 Pterocles gutturalis | reverse complement strand
GCTTCAGAAAATTGTGCTCTCGGACATCATCCATGTCCCTGCTGCCTGCCGCAGTGAAGGCGACAGCCCTGCCCCTGTGACCTGCTCCTCACTGGCACAAGCATTCAGACAGGACTGTGCAGATATTGGCATCCCATCGACAGACTGAGGTCTGGGCTGTACAGCAGCATCCCCCTGACGTCCTTCCTGCCACTGTTGCTACAGGGCAGCCGTGCCTGTGCCGAAAGCCCCTTCTCCTTCTGGCCAAGCACGAGCCCACGGTTCGCCTATTGTGGCAAACTGCAGGTGCAGGGGGACAGGGACTGGTCCCACCCTGACTTGCAGCCTGGGAATTGCCATGTGCTGCCACTTTCCTTCTCTGACTCGGCACACAGCAGGCGGTGTCAGTGGGAGATGATGTGCCTGTGGTGCTGGTGCCTTCCTCATTTCCACTGTTTGCCTTCTTACAACTAAACAACTGGAAAACGCTTAGTTTCCTCTGAAGCTAGTGACAAAACCCTCATTGGTTTCCAGTTGACAGAGAAGACCATGATGATTTAGACAGACCTTCACGTGAGCAGGCTGCAACTTCTCCTTTAGTTTCTTTGTCACTGAGCCCTTTTCTCCTCCTTGATTGCTTTACAGGCAGCATCGCTGCGATAAGCATTTATGCCATTCACAGAAACTCCATGTTATGGAAAGACCCGTCGGTAAGTTTTCTTTTGCCCTTCTAATGATTTTTTCCCCTTGATGCTGTGCCTCTTTGAATGCCCTCTTCACCTGTTAGCAGGAGAGCAGAGCCCCCTTGCTGCTGGGCATCTTTGGCCATGGGAATCACGCTGAGATGTGACCGCCTCGCATTAATCTCGGCCAGCTGTGGCACAGGATGGTCAGGCAGTAGTGTTAGGGCTGGGTGCTGCCCAAACAGTAAGACAAGGTGCTCTGAAGAGCTTGTATAACCAAAAAGAAAGGTGATTTTGCTTAGCCTGCGGGTGGAAAAGTGAATCCCAGCTCCCCAGTTTTCATCATGTCTATGTCTTGTTTGTCTTGGCGACACCACTGCCAGGCTCAGTGGAAAGCAAGGGAATCTGGTGTATGAGTTTCAGTTCATCTCAAATTGAATCCTCTCTCCAACGGGATTGTTCAGAATTTATGGGGTATCACACTTCTGAAGATACCGATTGGTACCTTTGCTCCTTAAGTAATCACTTTTTCTTGCTGTGTATCGTTTATTTCCAGGTGTTCGACCCTTTGCGGTTTTCCCCGGAGAACATCTCTGGCAGACACTCTCACGCCTTTCTGCCTTTTTCTGCTGGAATGAGGTAAAGTGTATTGAACACTGGAGGACCAGTGAGGAGAGAAAATGTGCATCCCTGGAAAATGCTCAGGCCAAGAAGCATGTACTGCTGTTAGAATTGCTGTCAGGGAGGCACTTGGAGTGCTTTCACAGACCTCCACCCAAAGTCCTTGCCCTGCAGCGTTAAATAGCCCATGAGCACATAAGAAGCCTTTGTGCCACAGAGGGGCTCTGGTAGCAGCAGCCACAACGGGAAGGAAATATTTTCGGGCCCCTCTTGGGGACAGGGAAGCAGGTCCCAAAGCTGCTTAGGGTCCTGTTGGCACCACACAGGAGCCTGCAGCATCCTGGGCTCACCTTCTCTCCTCCTCTCCTCGATGCAGAGACCCCATCCCACCCCCCCATCCTTTGCTTCCCTGTTCTCCCCTGCTCCCAGTCCTTCCCTTCGCCCTGCTCTCCCCCCAGCAAGGCAAACACATTGCAGACCCTCCAGCTTGGAGATCCACCACCTCAGCTCAGGGCTGGCCTCTCCTATGGCTTCCCCGTCTCCCCTCCCTCTCCGTGCTCAGTGAACACATTTCCAGTAACTCCCAGTTCTCCCCCATTTCCCCTGCTCAGCCCGTGCCCCTGCTTTTGCCACCCAAAACACTGCCTTAGAGCCGCACAGGGAAGGGTTGTGTGCTGGTGTGAGGGCTGGGATCCGGCTGCGGGGGTTTATCTGTGCCCAGCACCGTGATGGATGGGGTGGCTGAGCTGCTCTGGTTTCCCCCAGGAACTGCATCGGGCAGCAGTTCGCCATGAACGAGATGAAGGTGGCGCTGGCCCTGACCCTGCTCCGCTTCGAGCTCTCGCCAGATCCCGCCAGACCTCCCTGCAAAATACCTCAGATCATCCTGCGCTCCAAGAACGGGATCCACCTCTATCTGAAGAAAATCCGCTGATGCTGGAGAACGTCCTGCCTTTGCCGGAGGGACCGAGCAGATGATGGGACAATGTGTCTCTGGGGCAAAAGGTGCAGGGCAGGATTTGGGGATGAGGATTCCTGATTTCTCTGCTTCTTCCACCAGCTGAAAGCCCTTTTCAGCCTGCGCGCAGGTAGCCTAGGTGGCATTGCACAGACCTGTTGCTGTCTCGGAGCAGCCGGACACAGCCCTG
>NW_010138218.1:9066-28770 GCF_000699245.1 Pterocles gutturalis | reverse complement strand
CCCCGCCTCCCCCCTCCCCCTGCCGTAAGGGGTGGCCTGGGAACATCTTCAGGTCCCACCAGCTTCCTCCTTACCAAATCCTGCCTTCTCACTCACGTCCTGGCAGAATCCGTGACCGTTCCCAGCCCTGCTCCGTCATCAGCACCTTCTGCAGTGCCTGGAGGTCACCCTCCTCTCCCGCAGCGGGGACAGCCCGCGGCAGACCTCTGTCCCTCTTCTCACACTCTGTGTCTCTCTGTTTTGTTGAAAGCACTGATTCCAGTTTGGGCTGTGAAATTCTGCCCAAACTGCAAAATAGTCTGTAATTTTTGTGTTAATAAACTGATAATTTTTTCCTGTAACAGCAGCTGTGTCGGTTTTTATTGCTAATGCTTGCCCGCCTCGTCACAAATATGGTGTCTGTCAAAAAAGCGTATGAAAAAAACAAGCGTCAGGCCAGACTTCTGTCTAACCCACTTACTATTTTCTGGGCTCAAATGCAGAAGAGATTAAAATGCCCTTTCTGTTTTCAAACTTCTCATTCCTTTGAAAACCTTTTCAGAAGTAAAGTCTCCTGGGAAGAAAAATATTTACTGAAGAAAAATTCAGAAACTCATTGAACACAACGCTATAATCTGAATGATGGTGCTGTACCCTTCCTTTGTCATGAATTCCACAAAAAGAACAAATCTGAACTTATAATGAGAAATACGTATATTTTCAAAATACTTTTAGGCTCGTGCACAAAAGCAATCCTTGTCTCGTGGAAGCTCAGTCAGCACACAGTCTTAGCAGTTGCTCTCATTTATATACCTAAGGATCAGCACTCTGGAAAGTAAAATGAAAACAAGATTTCTCAGTAAATGTGTGTTTCCATCTGCTTTCCCGTCTCTATTTCCTGCCCTTCAGCAATGCTGGCTTTCCACCTATGCCAAGAAAAATTAATCCCAATTCAACTTATTTTTGCTTCCAAGTTAATCCAATTTATTTCAGCATAAACCAGCTCCTCTCAAAGAAGCAGGAGCATTAGGACAGCAGCCCAGCACCTGCTTTGCAGGGGATGCTCACTGTGGCTGCAGCTACTGCACCAGGGCAGCTGGGGCGAATGCCCCAGGCTCCAGCTGCCTGTCCCCTCTTTGGATATGAGGTGCAGCTCTTGAGTTGGAATCAGAGATATCCCTGCAAAGGAGAGAGACAGAGGATGCTTGTTGAAAAGCAAAATGTTGTAAAACTATGAGGAGCCACAAGCAGTTGGGAGGGCAGTATTAGGATTCAAAATTGTCTTGATAAATTGAAAAACTGCTGAAGGGAATGGGATGCGAGCCCATAAGCACAGGTGCAAAGCACAAGAGCAGGCACGGTCACTGCACAAAACCAAGAGGGGCAATGACTGGTAGGCAGCAATCTCTCCAAATGGTGTTTTGTAGATACAGAGGCTCACAGAGGTCATGTGAATCAATAATATCCTGCCGTTGTAATCGAAGCAAATATCATACTTGGATGCATAAATACAAATATTTCTCAAAAATTTTTCCTTTGCATCTCCTTTCACTAGATGAAATGAGACAGTGTCCTTCAACCCTGCTTGGAGATTTAAGTATAAAGGCAACTGCATTTGCTCCAAAATGAATCTTGCCTACATATTCTATAGTGAAAATGAGAAATTTTTAAATCAAAATAGTCACTAGAAATCGCTAGAAGCAAATGACATGCATCTGTATACTTGATTCAATTTTCTTTTAAGATAAGATTTTAAAAAATACCGTCTAAAAAGGAGTGGATGAACTTTGGCATGCAAATGTGAAAGGTTAAAGCAAGAACATCTGATGAGCAAGAGCACAAGGCTGAAATCATGGTGTAGCCACAGAAAGGGAGTAGGTAAAAGAGGATCACACTAGGGGAACTTGGCATAACAGTCCTCATGTTAATAAATGGCAGCTGCTAAATTGCATTTAGGTGGATACAGATAACATAGCATAAAGCACTTCCTCAGCTTTCCTAAGCTCTGACATAGGTTTCCTGGGGCATCTGCATTTTCAGTGGTTTTAAGAGCAGATCACCATTATGTGCTGCATAATCCAAAAGGCTAAAGAAGGCAATGAATGTGGTGTAAGGCTACATCAGGGTACCTCTGGTCTGGCTTTTGCGGGGAGAATGAATGGGGGGCAGAGGAAAGGCTGCACTGCTGCTTTTCCAGCTGGATCATCTAGTATGTGAGCGGTCCTGGCCCTGGGACCGACCAGCCAGGCTGCTCCTGCCTTTGCCCCACTCAGCCACTGGTCCCCTCGTGACTTTTAGGGTTCATGAAAAATCTGCTTCTCCATATCTGAGGAAGAAAAAGAGAGGTGCTCTGCAGCATCCCCATCCTCCTCTCTGCATTGTGCCTGTGGCTTCTTGGCATGGGAAGGGAGCAGAGCCTGCTTCTCTCTACAGTTGCATATCCAAAACGAATACTGCATCTGCACACAAAGCTCTCCTCAGTGCTGACACCCTCAGAGGCCATGAGCTAGAATCACGCTCTTCTAAATAATGCCATACATGGCAGCCCAGTTCCCACTGTCCCCAAGCCACATGGGCCAGCGCTGCATGTCAGGCCAGGCAGCCCACCTCCCATATCCCACATCTTGCATCCCATGTCCTGCATCCTGCATTATCCCATATCCTGCATCCTGTATCCTGCATTATCCCACATCCTGCATGTTGCATCCTGCATCCCATATCCTGCATCCTGCATCATCCTTCATCTTGCATCATCCTGCATCATCCCATATCCTGCATCCTGCATCCCACACCTTCCGTGTCTGCTCCGCTTTTGAACCACAGAGCTGGGCTGAGGTGCAACAGGGCTTCTGGGACAACGGTGTCCCAGGGCCAGAGCGAGTCAGATCTTTCCAGAATGTAATTTCTGAGAGCACCTCCCCTCCAATTACCTTTTCCCCGCTAGATATTAGAGACATGGTAGTAATAAAAGGACCTGGTCATATGTGATGTATAACTCAGAGCAATAAAGACAGTCAAGGACTGGATGCAGAGAGGTTACCTCATGCTTTAATCCTTCCCTACTTTCTGCTGAAAGGGTAATTGCAAAGATGATGAGCTGACCTTGGACTGTCTGATTCAGACGTTCAGATAACTAATTTAACAAGAGAGGCGCTATGCGGGGCGCAACAGGATAAGTCTTTGTTTCAGTTTAAAATATCTTGGATTTTTCTCATTGCGACAGCTTGAGATTTCAATAACGGCAGAGCAAAGACGCCATCTGCTCATGCAGTTATTCCTTTCCCCACGGAGATTGTCATAATAGCTGTACCCACATCCTGGTTACATGAAGGGCCCTTGTCCGTTGCAGCCTGGGGGTGATATGTCCTTGCACACCGCCAAGCACGACAGGAGCACAGAACCAGCAGCAAGAGCAGGCTGCTCACACCACCGGGGAACGCGGTCCCCGCACAGGACCCACACCACTCTCCAGGCAAACCCATCATCAGATGGTACCAGCAATTTTCATCTAAACCCCACTGGGATTTTACATTGGAAGCAGTCTGTAAATTAAATAAGTATTGCAACATATTTGCAAGACAGCTGTATTAAATGCTTCCAGATATAAATTCATCCTGGAGACGTGCACAGTCAGATGGGATCCAGGCAGCTCACATTACTCTGCAACACTTGCTGGGCTCGTGCCGTGATTTCCTCATGGATCATGTGTTTGGAAACTTGAAACATTATTTTTTTTGCATTACAGCTACACTTCATCTGTCAGCACCAAGCACTGCAGGAACACACAGGGACAGATGGGCCTGGACTCATCTTCCTATCCAAATAAACATGGGAACACTCAGGAAAGCAGCTGTGGCAAGGTCACGCTCTGGGGCAAAGCACCAGTTTGCCACCTAAATGTCACCTGCTCAGTAAACCCATCCTTCTGCAACAAATGCCACCAGTATGAGTTAAGCCAAGAGGAAGATCCTCTCCTTTTTCTGTGGAGGTGCCTAAATTAAGTGAAGAGACACCCAAGATCCTGAAAGTGACTTCCACAGCCTGACGTGTCCGTGGTTGTGGGATGGGATGGGAATTCTTCAGCATAACGTTTGTTGTGGTTCCAGTTCTGGCCTGACCTGCCATGGCACGCACTGCCATCATGTCGACATCCACAGCATCGAGCCGGCTGGGCACAGGATCTTTGCAAAGATTTGGGGACCTTCCAAGCATCCGTTAGCACCCAGCCTCAGATGTCCAGAAGGTCAAGCCAAAGCTCTGTTCACCCTGCCAACCTCCCCAGACCTCCCTGGCTCTCAGGAGACTTTTGTAGCTACTTTTTCACGCCGAGATGTTCTTTCAGAGGTTCCATACTTCAGCTGGGATGCCTGGGAGCAACACGGCTGTAGGTTCTCCGGGTGCTAAGCAGACTGCTTCTGGCCTTGTCCCAACCCCTTACAATGACCAGACCAGTGCTGTCCCCTTTCACTTTCCTCTGCTTGCAGCTCTGTGGCCACTTCACTTTCCCTTTTGAACTTCCACTGTTTCTTCCCTTGCAAATATCCCTGATTTACCTTCCCCAGGTTGTGCTGAACAGTGTAAGACCAAATGTTCATGGCCCCTCTTACCATGAAATCTCTGAAATAACTGAGAAAGGCATTTCTCTCCCCTCCACCAGTGAAACAGAAAATGCAGAGGCTGAAGGCTGGTTGAGGCACCCAGTTTTGCTATCACTCAGGCCCAGAATCTTGTTCCAAATGCCCATAAATGTGGGTTTAGCCACTCTGTTCCCTACATCCCCTCCCTATCAGCTCAACACTTGACATCTCACTTGACCTTCCAGACTTCCCATATCCCCTTGGCTCCATGCTGAACTGTTGTTACTGGTTATTAAATAACTACCAGGGAGCTAGATGGGTGAAAATCCACCCTGTTCAGTAACCCATGCTCAAACCCATTGTCCAGGGACTTTGTCACCAGTAAGAATTTCTGCGTTTTCATAAAAGTTTCATCTGACACCAACCTGCCACCTCCACCTGTGGGTCTTGGGGAACTTCTGAGGATCTCCGCCATGCTTCATCAGCTCCAGAGCATTTCCCTCATCTCAAACTCTGTGGTCGCTGTAGTTTCACACAATTTTCTTATGAATTTGTGGAGCTATTTATATTTTCTGTTGCCTGCATTGAGAACATGGGCTCCCTTGTTCAGGGGTGAATACCCAGGGCACCTCAAAGCCAAGCTGGGCCCAAGTCTCTGTTGTTCCCATGCTGTATCAATAGACAGATGCAGGATAGTGAGGTCTCAGCAACTTGCAAGAGCAGATACTTCACACAGACTCAAAAAATAATATTTCTGATGTGTCTGGGTTTTGAGCTGGATCCATACACCACTTTCCAGTGAAGAAATCCCCAGTTCTCTCAATTTCATTTTTTTTTCAGTGCTTATTAACAAACAACAGCAACACCCCACCGCACAGCTCAGTGCAGTTTGGTGTGCCAGGAGGAAATTCCTAGAGGAGCTGTGGCACCATCCTTGCAGTAGCTGGATGTCCCCCAGCACCCCAAAGGTGCTGCTTCGAGAAGCTCACGCATGGGCTGAGCCCTGTGTAGGGCAGTTGGGGATGAAGGCTGCAGCAGAAGCATTTGTCATCCTCTCCTCAGGAGCTGCATCGGGCTGCAGTTCACCATGAACAAGGTGAAGGTGGCTCTGCCCTGACACATCCAAACCTCCCACACTGACACTGTAGATTGTCCTCAGGTCCAGCAATGGGATCCACCTGCATCTGAAGATTATTCACTGACCCTGTGGGGTACCATGGTGTGGGGACAAGACCTTTCCCAAGGCCCACCCTACACCCAGATAAAAGGGTGACACCAAACAGACTCATCTTGTCCACCTCGGCCCTCTCCCACATTAACCCCCCTCCCTGCTGCCATCCAGGGGGGCACACTGAGCCCCTCACACACACTGAACCCAGCAGGTCCAGGTCCCATCCCTGCAAGGGGAACAGCAATGCCAAGGGGGGTTTGCAGCATGACAGTGGCTCAGCCTTCACCCCTACGAGCATCCTACACATGTGTCCTACACATCTTGTCACCTCCAACCTGCCCTTGCATGCTGCCTGGCAGGACTTCTGTCACCTGCCTGTGGTTTGCAGCTTTGCCAGTTTCCTTCTCGAGCACAGTGGTGAACAATGCCAGTGAGGTTTGCACGGGTGTCTAAAGCCTGGAAACTGCCTGAGCATGATGTCCCTCCCCTGCCTCCAGTCTGGGTGTGCCAGGCAGGAGAGTTCCTCCCTGCAGCCACACCGCATCCCCATGCACCACCCTCCAGACTGTGCCCCTAATCCCTTCTGGGGCTGGCACCGTGCCTACCATTATGGAGAAGAAGACCAGCAAGTTTTTCTGCCCCAGCACTGAACTTCCTTGATCTGAGAGTGCTCAGGAGGCAGTGCAGAGATGTGTCACCAGCTAACCTGGAGAAAGCATCCACCACGCTGAAAACGTGTGATCAGCCCTCTCTTCCACTCTGAAAAGAGAAGAAAGCCTTGTGGAGATGCTCCCCAAGCATGGCTTTAGCTTCCTTTGCATTTGGAGGGACAGGGGGGTACAGGATGAGTCCCAGCAGCCCAGAGGCAAGGCTGTGCCCAAGGGTGCAGCCCTGTGAGTGTTTCCTCAAGCCCCACGGGCTGTTTCAGGGGGTTTGCCCCATGTTGAGCCTGAGGAGCCTGTTTCCACCCCTCCCACGCTGTGGGTCACCAGCCCTCACCTCTGTCTCTGGGAGTTTCCATAGTAAGGAAACAACTGAAACATTTGAAGTCAAACAAAGCAAAACAGACATCACCACCTGTCCCATGTCCCGTCACCCCCCCCTCCAAAATGCTGGTGGCAAGAACAAAATCAGCTTGCAAAAAGTAAAAAGTCCCAAGAGGGAGCACAAGTCCATCTCAGACCCTTTTCTGCAGAAGCTGAGAACTGCCCATTCAGTACATGAGTGAGCTGCCCAAGGGCGCAGATGGGCACTGGCCCTAGGGCTGGGCTTGTTTTGGGGGTGCAGGGACCCACTGCAGGCTCTCGCCACATCACTGGCCATAGGTGGGCTCTGCTGGGTGAGCCGCAGGTCCAGGGTGGGAGATGGATCACTAGGTGGCAGTGGGAGACCCGGAAAAAAACAAAGTCCTCCTGGTCCCTGGCAAAACCCTCTGGGCTTGGCAGGGAGCATGGCCAGGCACAGGAGGGCCGTGGATGGGCCCCATCCCTGGGTGCATCCCTGTCCCCATCCCCTTCCCCACCCTCAGCTGTGCGGGGCAGCAGGGCAGGCACCGTTCTGTTATGGTCCCCAGCACGATGGTGGTGTTACCCACCACACAGGCAAAGCTTGTCACTGAGAGTGACCGGGAACTCTGCAGGTGTCAGGGGAAACTGAGGCATGTAGGGCTGCACATGTGCCATGCCACAGTGAGAGACAAGGCTGTTTGTCCAGCTTTCACCCATGGCAACAGCATCACCAACATCACTGCAGGGACTAACATAGCCAAACCATGTCTGTCTGTCTGGGCAACCCGCCTCTGTCAATAGCCAGACCAGGACAGCCAAGTCTGAGCATCTCCACACCTGAATAAACCCCCTCACTGCCCTGCTCCCCCTCTCCACTGCCTGCTGCATCCTCAGTTTGAGAAACAAAATTCCTCTAGGGCTGGACCCAGACCTCCATTTTGTCTGTCTGGGTACCTAACGGGACACGGATGCTGTGAATAACCAGCAAGGCAGCTGAAGACCACATTCCTCTTCTCCCAACCCTCCCCTTCTTGCCCCCAGGGAAAGACAGGGTGCAGGCTCGTAGCACCCTCACACAGCCCATGGAGTCTGGCTGGTTTCCAAGGTCAGGCTCCAGCCCTCCTGCTCCCCAGCTACAGCACAGCGAGGCCGTTGGAGGGCAGCAGTCTGATACAGTTTTTCATTACTGCCTCTGTTTGTCAGACATTTCTGACACCCATCCAGGAATGAGCAAGCCACCCTGCAGCTCTGCTCACCCATGCTCCAGCTTGTGGTCCCAGCAACAAGCTTGGGGAGTGCTTGGCCACAATGGCCCTTGATGGTGGGTTGCAAAGGAAACTAGGTGGCACTTGAAGATGTCCCTACAGCATCTTCTGGTTTGGGCACAGGGAGATAAGGCCAGAGCAAGAAAAGTTAGATCTGACGAGGACATCCAGCTGCTGCCCATCCCTGTGTCTGTACAGTGCCCTGCTTGGGCTCCCAGCCCTGGGTTTTGAGGCCATTACCCTATTCACTGCCATGATCGAGGATGCTTGGTTGATTTCCAAGAGTTCTCCTGACTGTTACAACTGGACAAACCCCAGCCACTTCCAGCAGAGACCTTCCCTGGGGAAACCACTCTGGGAAATCCGCTCAGGAAAGAGAGAAGAAACTACTGCCATTTTTTATGCAAAAAAAAAAAAAAAAGGATCATTATTATTCCAGGCAGTTCTGACAATAATTGAGGTAACCTGAGCCAAACAATTTGAAGTCTCTCCCCATTAAGAGTCACGCTTAACCCAGTTTTGCAGTTTGAAGGACCAAAGCCTTTGGGGGAAGATCTCGCAGCACCAATGCATCGTGGAGCCGTAACACAGTGGCAACCAGGAGAAAATTCTTCTGCTTTTCAGCTTATCCAGGTCAAACTGGGCAACCCAAACATCCCCGCCCCCGCCGCCTTCAAATGCTGGCAGTTTCTGGACAGCAGTGTGTTCAAGATAACCTCCTCTGCCAAGCCACCGCTAAACAGCTTCAAGAGCAGCAAAACGCAGCATGAGGAGCTGGGCAGCAGCCGGTGACACAGATCTAATCGCCCGAGCATTTGCCCCAAATGTCTCTCTGCCAGGCGGTGACATTTCTGCGCTGTCTCGGCTCTCTCCCTCCATCACCATAGCTACAGCAGCCGCCAATCCATGGGCAAGTCCTTCCCAGGTACCACCAAACCCTCTGGGAGATGCTACGAGAGCCAGCCCCTTTGGCAGGGAGACACTTCGGGGACACAGGGACAGCCCATAGCACCAAAATTCCCCTTTTTTTTCTTCTTTCCCTCCTCCTTTTTATTTTTTCTTTCTTTTTTTTTTTTAATTCTTTTCTGAAGCACAAACAATGGAGCTAAAAGGTTGGGTATCAGGCCGATAATCATGAATGACGTGTCGTTATTACACACCACACATTCATTATCTCCCACTCCAGCCATGTCACAGGCGGCTGGAGGAGGGCAGATAACGGGGTGCCTTCATGCAGATGGCTTACTATCAGGATGTTCCAGGAGGGGCTTTAAGACAGTTAGTGATGCTGTTTGCCAGTTAAAGATTAGAGACCCCAGAGAATAATTAACAATCCCAAAACCCAGTTTTGCTGCTGGATTCTTCTGCTTTCTCCCTCCTCCCCCATCCTCTTTAATCTATTCACTCTAGCAGGTGTAATAAAGTGATAAGGACAGGCTCCGGGGATGTTTGTTTGGCTACTATGGGTGTATAAACCAACAATGGATGGTATTTTACTTCTGGCTTTCATTGGCTTGAATTGAGACCAAAAACTTTGCATCCCCCTTGCCCACACACAGTCACCCCTCCACGCTGCACTCCCGGCTCCCCCCTGAGTGGCTGGGCTCCTTCCCCAGCCCGAAGGATGACAATGGTGGGACAGGCTCTCTTTTTGCTTCTGGAGGTCCAAATTGCATCCTTTGAGTGTCAAGGCGTCCAATGCCAGGACATAAACCCCAGGCGACGTTGCTCAGGCCCAGGGCTGGAGCTGATGGTCCTTCCAGCAGTGGTTTACATGCATATGGCAAGTCTTTAATTAAACCACCTCAGAATAATTCACAATCCTCAGGGCCAGGCAGTGCTAACCTGCCTTTGCCAGGGTTAATGCATCTGTGCCCGTCAGGCTGTGCATGGAAATCCAAGGAATGAGGTAGGTGTCCACCTGCCCAAGCTCCTCCAGGGTTGTGGTCACAGCTGGAGCAGAAACATCTGAAACCACCATGGCTGAAGAGCCTCACGAACCTCAGGGGAATGGGGAAGCCTCAGGGTGCAGGTGACTTTCAACAAGAGCCCTGTTATCTGGGGGTCCAAGGGATGAGTTGCACCCTCCTAGGCCACAAAAGAAAGCTGTGATGCATCTTGTAAGACAAAAAGACCACCCTGAATATCTTCTGCACAAAAGGAGACTAGCCATTCCACAGTGGATCCCAGTTCTGAACATGTTCCCGAAGCCCAAGCTCCGGAGATACTGGCATTGTGGAGTGAGGAGTAGGATGGTGTACCCACAGGTGTCCTTCCCCTTCATCAATGGGTGTGGGTTGTCTTCTGGAGGGCACAGTCACCCCCCATGCTGCATGAAGAGAGGTTCTGGGGAGGATTTGGCCCCCAGGCAAGGTGGTTCAGGGCCCTTCTGAGAGGCCATGGAGGCTGTTGGAGGTGCCCACCACCGGGGGCTATTAGGAACAGCCCTGGTGCTGGAGAGCATCCCCCAGCGCACAGGGTCAATGCGGTGGGTGCGAGTACCAGGATGCCAGAAGTTGCCTTCCCGATCAGGCTCATCCTGCTGGGGAGGGATGAGACAGCGTTGTGCTTTCAACGGCATCCCCGACCCTATCAGGGAGAGATGAGATATCCTAATTATGGCAGTACAGGCAAGGATCTGGGCCGTATCAGCCAGCACAGAAAGGTAAACAAGAAATATAACAATGGACCCTTAACACTCATTAGCTGTGTCAGATAATACCTCACTTTTCTCCCTTTGGGGCTTAAAATCTAATTAAGATTTTCCAACAATAAATTTCATTTATGCTCGCTCCCTTTTGTTCTTTTTAGGATCACATCAAGAAGCATCCACAAGCTGGCTGCACAGCTTGCAGGGAGGCAGCTTGCTTCACGCAGCCAGCCTCAGGTCCTGCTTGATGGACAAGGGAAACTGAGGCAGGACAGCATCACAGACTGTGCAGAGCTGACATCCCACCAGGAAGGTAATGCCGTGGCTCTTGCAAAAGATATTTTCCCCAGGAAAGTGAACTCTGAGCTGTCAGTGGCTGAGATAAAAGCAAGCATCAAGGTTTCCAGGTAAAGCCCCATCCTTCTCCTTGCTCAGACCTACAATCAGGGGAGGGATCCACATGGAAAGGGACACTGAGACCCACCGAGCTCCCAGCACCCTCCACTCCAAACCCGCACCCAGGCACTGCCGGGGGATGGCTTGGGCAATCGTCACGTATTCAGGGTGTGCACAGGGCAGGGACTAAACTCCCGCTGTTACTCATTATATATCATTTCTAACTCCTTTTGCAACCGAGAGGTAAAAATTAATGGGTTCCCTCCTCTTGCCACACCCCCAGCCCCCAGCCCGAGTGCTGACGCAGCGGGAACGTGCAATGACTAATCCTCCTTAAACCCTGCTGAGCGAAGCATTACCGCTCAGCACCGGGGAGCTTGGTTTTTTCCAAGCCCACATGACGTTTGGCACCTGCAAGAGAAAAGTCAGGGGAACAGCATCCATTAGGGCAGGAGTGAGGAGGTCCAGGACCCCTCAGCCTCCCACTGTCCAAGGGAAGGGGACAGAAGGGAACAGCTTTGTCACGATGCTGGGGATGGCAGCCCTTGTGCCTCCACACCCAAGGGCTTGACCCCACCAACCCTTCTGCCTGTTTTCTTCTACTCCCACATAATTTCTCAACTGGAGCTGTGATTTCCCAATGCCAAGTCTTGAGGGTATTTTTGAAATGCTTGGCTGTGTGAGGCTTGTCAGGGAGACATCTTTCAGGATGGGCCTCTTACTGGAAGAATTTTTCTCCCATGCACAAATTTTTGTGTCACTATCTGCTAGGGACATGAGCAGCTTCATTTGCAGGAGGTGACACAGTGCATCACGGCAGGTGGTGGCACCAGCATCCAGCTCCCAGCTCCATCCCAGCGGGCTCCCAGCAGTAGGAAGTCACTGGATCTGGGGTGAGCTCTCCATCAGAACTGTCACAGCTTCACTTCAGGGAATACCCTGCAGGTTTTGGTGGTTTAGGAAAACAGGGCAATTTTGCAAGCCTGCTGCCTGCACCGTGCTAGGCAGCACCTCCTCCGGGCTCAGGGCTTTTCAGGTCACCGAGAAACCCAAAGGAGAAGGGCACAGCCATTGCAGCAGGAAAGCCCCTTGAGGGTTGAAACACATAGAACAGGAGTTCTGCTAGTAAGAGGCAAAGCAGTATCTCCAGCCCCAGCACCACAGCAGCCCATTTCTGGCATCACTGCCTGCAAATGGACCTGCAAAGTACCTCCTGAGCAGAGGCCAGGGCTCCCCCAGACCCAAACCTACTACAGCTGCTGGTCACAGCAGGTCTGACATTTCCCCTTGCCTCAATGCTCAGCAGAAAGCGAGAGGTGACTCAAGCATCCAACGTCCTCCTGCCATCTCCTTCCCCTTGCGTTTGCCCAGGCATAGCAGAACCCCAAAATCACCCGGCTCCTCCCAAACCCAGGGGCCACCAAAAATCCCCCTCTTGTAACCCATCCATCCCATTTCATCCCATCCCTCCCAGTTCTGCTCCACCTGCACCCCCTGGACTGCCCTTGATTGCAGAGCCCCTTAACCCTTTCCTTGCTGGTCAAGGGGAGAACTCTACCCACCACTTGGAGCAACTGATGTCCCAGGGAATGCCAAAGTGTTACAGTTCCCTCATTTCAATCTGCAAATGCCACGGCTTGGGAGTGCCCATTGCTCCCATGGTCACCCCAGCACTGTCCCCACAACAGCACAAGACGGACTTTGGTTAATGAACAGCTTGACAGGAGCATTTCACCATGGCCAGCTGCCCCAGGAGAGCCAGCACTGCCCAGAGCAGCCCCTGACTACATCCTGGTGACACCAGTAAGTGATTGTCATTTGCAGCCTCCAGCCTGAGGAATAGTCCCCCATGGGCTGTGGGTCTGTGCCCTGTGGCCAGCAGGATTCAGGGAGCGCTGCCTTTCACCCCTCAAGCAGTGCTGGGAGCTGGTGGGTTGGTGCTGTGCCTCAGTTTCCCCATCTGGCAAATGGAGGGGAATGATGCTCACCTCCCTGTACGGCCCTTCACAGCACTGGGGTGGTCCAAATGCTCAGCAAAAAAAAAAAGTGCCCAACCTTTTTCTCTCCTCTGTTGATACACAGGCACATGCAAAAGCACTCTTGCCTTCATCCAAATGAGGAAAGAAGAGATGGATCCTAACCAGGAGGGAACACAGGAAAAGTGGGGGTGCTGACCCCTGTCTAAGCACCCTTCCCACCGTGGCACCACCTCACCCGATGTCCCTCTCTGCCCAAATGCCCGAAGGCTAGGAGCGCTGTGAGATGCCAGAAAGTTCTTTGGGTAATTAGTAAAACAACCCTGTTTTCTGTGGTATGGGCAACAATTCTCTTTATTGCTCACAGGGAAGATATGTACAAGGGAGAAGGTTGTTCTGACATTAAAATTCATGGTGGAGGTCATAAAAAGGAAGGTGAAATGGGGAGAAGAGAGTGAATTTTCCGTCAGCAGCTCCCCAGATGGTGGTTGGGGATGTGGAGAGGTGCCAGACACCTAATGGGGAGCCCTCCATGCCTAGAGCAGGTCAACACCCCCTGGGACTGGGGACATCAACCTCGCTAACTAGGTGGGGTGACAGCTGGGAAGGAGAGGTGGCACCTCCAGACCTCTCCTGGGGACCGATACCCACGTTGGCACCAGCCCCTGAGGCAGAAGAGCATGTCCCGCAGGTGGGAAGGGAAAAGATCAGGAGATGATGGTGCCATGGAGAGGTCAGAGAGCCACCGTGCACGAGGGATGTCACAGCAGAGGGTCCCTGCGAAAATGCCCATCGCAACGGCGGGAAGCAAAGTGACAGGAGGAAGGAGGGAGGATGGCCAGGGCACCTGCTACATGGCAGTGGTGACCACCTTCTCCTCCATCTCCACGGTGTTCTCGTAAACATGCCGACTCTCTTTGGACCTGGATGGGGAGGGAGAAGCACAGTGGTGAGCTCGCCCCCAGGAAGACTAGCCCCCCTGAAGCCACCACCGCTGCCCTGAACAGCCTGGTGGTGGCCACACATTAAGAAAGGGACAAGATGGGGAGGGAGAGAGGGGTTCTCCTGTCAGGAGAAGAGCCAAGCGTGGGGTGGGAATTGCTTTAATTTCTAGTGAGGGCTGTTTTGACAGTCAGCATGTGCATGGTGACCTATGGTCACTTTTGGTGGCTTCTTTGTCCCTGTTTGAAAGGTGTGATATAGCATAAGAAAAATGTGGTGTGGCAGGTTGTAAGGTGGTGGATGGACCATGGGGCTCAGCTGCAGGGACGGGGAGACACCAGGGAGGAGGGGATGCTCCCTCACTGCCTTCTCCTTAGCTGCTGGAGAAGAAAAAAACCCCAAAACCAAGTGCATGGGACATGTGAGACCCGAGTGGGACAGACCACATCTCTGCATGTCTGAGCTGTCCCCAGGGAGATGGAGCAGGGCCTGGGAGCCATGGGGAAGAGGTCTGAGAAAGGTCTTCACCTGAAGTCGGCTGCAGTGGTTAGGTATCTCCCTTCGTGGCCATTGGATATGACAGCCTCCTGCTTGTTCTCAATGCTCACCCCCGTCTCGACGTTTTCCCTGGAGGGGCAGAAGAGAGGAGCTGAGACAGAGCAACTGAGGGGTCGTGTCGGGGAGCAGCTCACAATGGCAGAGAAGAAGGACTGCTCCAACACTACAGAGATGATAAAAGGGATCTGGATGTGTGATCCTGCTCTCGGACACCCAACTCAGCCCCTTCCCGGCAGGACAGGGGTGAGGAGAGATGCCCTCGTGGCAGGTTTGCAGGGGCTGTGCCCAGATGCCACATGCCAACCCCTGGCTCTGGAGCTGGTACTGCCAGCACCAAGGTGGCAGTCAGCGAGACTCATCTGTCAATACACGGGATTATTGCCTCCCGCTAACTGGTTTTTCCAGTCTTCTTGTATGTAATCTGTTGCAAAACAATCCCCTATGATCCCAACTGACACCGAGAGACACTCCGAGGCTCTGCTGGTGCCGCAGCCCCGGCACAGGAGGGGTGCGCATGTACATCCATGTGTGCAAAACCCAGCAGCTTCCTCCCGGCTGTGAGTCTGGATCTCTCGCAGAAGGAACTGCGGGGCAGGGACTAGGTATTCAAACTCAGCCAGAGCCTAAAAACTCATCTCTGGAGCAAGCCCATGAACTGAACGGCTCTGGGTGGTGTAGCCGTGGTGGGTGGGTGCAGGTCCACCCTGCATGCACATCCTTGCCTCCCCCAGCGCTCTCCCAAGGGCAATTTGAGAGGTTTTTTCCAAGGAACAGACTGGCATAAACAGGCAGTGGCTTGAGCTGATAGCTGCTGTCACAGTGACAGCGCGGAGCTGGCAGCACACCAGGCTGCTGAGCCTTGCTGCCGGCTCTTCTGAAGAGAGGCCAGATTAATTAAAATCAGCTGCCATCCCCCCAAGCCCTCCTCAGCATCCTTGGGGGCAGAGCACAACCCCACCGGTAGGGCTCTGGGCTGGGAAGAGGCAGCCGGGTGCGGGCAGAGATGGGAAACACCATCCCTGCCTCCCACTCAGTGGGCTGGCAGCTCCTCCAGTCTAAGGACAAAGGTTCCTCTTTGGGAAACAAAGACTGCAGTTGCAAAGCAGACCATATAAATAGATATATATATACACACACACATTGCATTATGCATTGTCTCTGAATGCATCCCAAAGGTCTCCCTTTAAATGCAACTGAAGCAGAAGCCGACCCACTGAGCATCAGGGTACACCCCAGGTCCCCACCTCCTCAGAGAGGCTGCAGGTACAAGAAGACTCCAGCACCTTTGGGTGCAAAGCCCAGAGCACCCATGCTGGTGCAGAAAAACCGGGAACCAGGCTACAGAGCCCTTTCGATCTTCACCCCCTGTTGACTTTGGGCTCAGATTCAAGATCAAGTTCCTGCAACTTAGCCAGCTGTCCTGGGTCAGCTGAGCAGGAGCAGCAGCCTGGGGCTTTGCTTGGCCAGCAGCAGGTAAGAGGTAACCGGTCCCTCACAGCCTTTTTCTGATGAATAAGGCCACCTCATCTACCTGTGCCATGGGCTCCAGGTGCAGAGCACTGCCACGGCTCAGCTACCTCCCACTTCTCCCAGCTCCTCTCAGCATCTTCTCCTGACTTGCCTAGTCTGCTGGGCAAATGAAGCTGTTCTGGCCTTGTTTTCCCAAGGAACCGACTGGGACCTGCACCCCCAAATTCATAGAAAACAAGCCTGAAGCCAGCCCACCGAGATGCATGCCCACGTAAACCAGCCACGATGCTGTGGCTCTCCCGTCTTTCTTGCAGTAACATCTGAGAGCTCTGTTTGGGGGTGCCCCTGTGCAGGGAGCAGCAGGGACGGCTGGCGTACGCTCACCCCTGGCAATAAGTAACAGGGAGCAGAGACCAGGACAGCGAGAAGAGGACAGGGAGACCAGGACAGGGAGTCTTTGCTCTCCCTGCCTGGCAGTGGTCACCGCGTTCCCAGCCCTGGCATGGGGACAGAGGCAGCTGGAAGTGACCCGTGCAGAGGCAGCGAAGCCCAACCTGAAGCAGCCCCCAGGGCTCCCACACTTACACTTTCTCCTTACACCAGAACTTATTGACCATGAAAGCGATGGCCACCAGGACTAGAAACACCACCACTGCAATGACACCCTGCGACCACGGCTGGAGACTGCCCCGGGCTGCAGAAAAAGAAGAGAACGCATGTTAGAAATACACCCTCAGGCTTTATCTGCTGAGCTTCTCCCATCCAGCTTCAGCAACATCCAGCCAAGAGCTCAGTCGTGCAAAGCCAGGCAGAGCATGTTGCTTGTTAATCCAGGCAGGCTTACCAAAGTGATAGCAATGAAGTAAAGTGCAAATAACAGCAGTTTTGCTGGCGTTTGCATGTGGAACGTGATGCCTTGCAGCTTTGTGACCCCATATATATATGTACATACACAGTGGGACACAGATGACCCTCAGATGGCGGGACAAAGGGATGGGGGACATGGAGGGAGAGATGGAGGATGTTTGCCCTAAGTGGCAGGGGAAAGAAGGCAGAGGGGCTTCAGCAAACTGTCTATTCTTCATCCCCAGATGCCACAGATGTCATTCCCAGGTTATTTTCCAAATACTGCTCAGTAAAATAAGGACCCCACAACAGGGACTGTTGTCACTCTCACAGCAAACGATTGCTAGCATGGATTTCAGTAAAATCTACCATTCAACAAGTTTCCAGAGCAGCAAGCTGATTTATGACGGGAAATTGAAGGCTGAATCGTCCAGAGCAACAGCCTCTAGCGCAAAGGCCAGGTGGGGCTGGCGGGGGGCCAGGCAGCTGGGGGGGCTGGTGGCCGGGAGCTGACCATGGCACTCCTGGCTCCCCCGGGGTGGGATGGCTTCATAGATTCGTTTTTCTCTAGCTGGGTTCAAGTGATGATGCAGCCACGGGCAGGAAGACTCTGAGGCGTATTCCTGGAAGTGGGGGAAACTCAAGGGCAGGGCGATGAGAAGAGGAAACATCATCCCAGTCTTTGCTGGGCAGCTATTCCTCACCTCCCGATGACTTTTGGACAATGGAGTGCTCAGATGTATTCAAACCCATTCTTAAATGTTGTCGTGAACATCAGCATTTGCATCAGAACCAAAAGGAGACGCTGTCCATGCAGACATGTCCCTTTCAGATTTAATTACTACTTTGTTCAGGCACGGCTTTTCCTCTTTCTGATGATCAAAACACCAACCCCTGCACACAGATGAGGTCCCTCTGCGTGGGCAGATGGGGCAGGTGGAGGATGCTCCCCACCAGCCCCAGCATCAGCCTCAGACCACTCGGACCCAGCCCCTGCCACTGGCACCCACAAAGCAGAGCTGTCCCAGGACGGGTGCGCTGGTGCTTCACTCTGACTCGGGAGCTTCACACTAGCTGAACACTTCATCTCTCTCACAGGAGCCAAATCTCTGCTATAAACAGCAAATAATCTTTCCTAGCAACAACAAAGGTGGGCTGTGCACTCCACATGTGCAGCCTCCTCATCGACTGCCAGCTCCAGGACATCTCCACTGCTGCCAGCACTCATCTCCTTCCCCCGGCTTTGGGGAGGGGGGCTGACCTTTGGTAACACCCCCAGCTCCTTGAATCCTTACTGCAAGAGGCTTTTGTTAAAAAACAAAACAAAGCTCTTTTTTCCTCTTAGAAGCGAAATCAGCCTGGCCGTTGACTCACTGCCCATGCCAGCCCGGAAAGTGGTGGCACCTCTGGGCGAGGGGCCAGGAGAGCAGCCCTGACGGTGTCCTTCAGCCTCCCCACTGAGACACTCGCTGTGTTTAGCACAACGTCCTGGGGCCAAAATTCAAGTGGGAGGAGTTTGGGAGGAAATTCCCTCTTGTAAGAGGGTGTTTCAGCTGAAATCCCATCGCACGGGCAGGCTGCTGGTGGGGGTCCTGGGGGGCAGTGGCAGCAGGGAGGAGCAGGACTTGGTCCCCTCCTGCCCTACGTGATGGGATGCTCCTGCCCCTGCTGCCCACCACTGCCATGGGTGCAGCCCCAAGCAGGGCTATTGCCTCCAGGCTGAGCTTTGGCTCGCTTTGCTTCCTCCTTCGTTCTGCCCTTGGCTATTATCTCAGCCAAATTTATTTATTAGCTGTGGTTTATTTTTCCTGCTGGGGCCAGGGTTTCCAGACAAAGCCTAGGAGGGGACAGTCAGGTCCAGCCCTCAGTGAGGCTACTGCTGGGGTTAAGGGGGTCCAAGGTCAACCAGAGAGTGAAGTCAGTGATGACTGAAATCGCCAAATTTACATCTCGTGATCTTCAAGCAAAGGAGGCAAGAAGATAAGTGGTAGGAAACCTCCTCTGAGCAGCCATGCTCAGGAGGTTCTCTATGTTTTTATTGCAAGCAAAGTCTCACCCAGTTGGCTGTTTCCACCAGATTTCAGAGCATCCAAAGCCAAAAGGAAAAATACCAAACCAAATTCAAATGGTTCCAGCTTTGAGAGACCACATAGAGCCTGGCTGCAAGGAGCATGAGGATGGCAGGGGGAATGGGCAAATGCCTCCACATCAGGCTGAAATACCCCCGTGAGTGCTGGGAACTTGCATGATGAGCATAACAAAGGAGGAATGGGAACCAGGCAGAGAGAGAGGCAAGAGCTTGATAGCATCTTCTCAGGGAGTGACTATGCAGATGGCAGCACTGCCAGGCTGGAGCCTCACTGGAGCACACCCTGCTGCCCTGCCAGGAGGGATGGCAAAAAGGATGAGTCCCATCTGTGGAAACAGGTCTGTGCACCCAGAAAAGTTCTTTACCAGGGACGTCCCTGCCAGGGCAGTCAGTCCCTCAGGCTCTGCCACCTCCTCTCTGTTTCGCCCCACAGCAATGATGGGTTTTCCCCTCCTGAACAAGATCTTCTGAGCCAAACTAAACAGCATGGGGGCTGCACCCCGGACAGATGTGTGTCTGTGCATCTGCAGCTACAAATGAGACCAAGGGAAGTGCTGGTGCCGATATAAGCCACTGCACATTCTGTAACTCCATTTCCATACTCAACAACTGGTTTGAAGACACAGATCTGCTTTTTGATACGTCTTCCCTTCACGCTTGGAAAGCATTGGCTCACCCCTGTCTTTTCCCCTCTCCAGGGAAGCTGTACCAGGCTCTGAATTCTCATTAAAACCTTTTTTTTTTCTCTTTCCAGGCAACAGCAAAACTTTTATTCCTG
>NW_010138218.1:6985-9012 GCF_000699245.1 Pterocles gutturalis | reverse complement strand
GCGGTCAGGGCTGGGGCATGCAAAAGAGAAAGAGGGAGGGGATTTTCCAGGACTTTGGCAAGCATCAGATGAGTTCTAATTACTCCTCATTATTTGTAGCATTAGACAAGTCCTTCCACAAATTTCCTAAAAATAATACCCCAGCCATTGGAAGTTTCCCTATTAAGTAAGTCTTCGGGAAGAGAAGGGGAGGACAATTTACAGAGGAAAATATTTGCTCCTTCACCTCGGCAGTGATCAAAATTACAGATTAACAGGAAAACTTGCAAGCTTGGGGAGCAACGCAAGACAATGCTTGTCCAGTGACGAGAGCAAGAAGAAAGAAGGAAAAAAAAATATTTAAGAAAACAGATTACTCCTCTTGGTGCACAGTCCTGCCGGAGGTAAATCAGAGCTACTTTATTTATCTCTGTGTAATGAGGTGAGATAGACCTCGGACAGCAGTTTCAGCCTTTGGCAAAACAGGTAGAAACCCTCCTTGCCCCGGATCCAACAAGACCTCCGAACCCACCATCCCCATCACCCGCTGATAAGAAGCCAGAGCTGAGCAGGAGCTGGGATGTACTGTCTCTTCCCAAGAGGCTCTTTTGTAGTTGTCCCTTGTCCCCAAAGCCACCTCACCGAGCAGCTCCCTCCTGCCTGGGGCTCAGCACACCTCCCCCTTGCCTCAGTTTCCCCCAGAGGTCTGGCAGCTGCCTGCACTTACCTTGCTGGCAGCAGGCAGGGTGCAGCTGCAGGAGCAGCCCCAGGAGGAGGAGGAGGAGGCGACGGGCAGGCATGGCGACGGGTAGGACCGCAGGCTCTCCGGGTGCGGAGGAGCAGCTGAGCACGGCCCCTCCTCGCAGGGTGCTGCGCTTGGGCAAGCCGCCCTCCCACAAGAATGAGCGCTTGGTCAATCATCAAACGCATTAACGAGGGAGGTTGATGCTCACACCTGGTTATTCAAATCCTGCTGCGGGAAGGGCTGGAAGGAGGTGCTTCTTTCTTTCTTCCGCGGAGGCTGGCAGGGAATTTGGGGCATGATGACTTGAACCTGACTGTCATGTCTACCCTCAGGGCGTGGAAGGGGACTCCACAAAAGACACAAAATATTTGCACCAGCCCAGGAGGAAGAAACGACGCCCAGACGGGTAAATCTTTTCTCCAGGGTGGCTGCGGGCGCTTGGGGAATGTGGTTGAACAGGACCTTGGTGTCCCCAACGTCCCCCTCCCCACCGCAAGAGAGCTGGGGGTCCAGCAGTGCCCCAGCTGTGACATCCCTTCCCACCCCACAGGACCCCAGGTCTTGGGGATGCAGGGAGCTGCAGAAACAGCCCCTGTCTGTTCCCTGCCCTTTTTTTTTTCAGCAAGTGTCATTAACAACTTAGCAAAACACATTTGCTGCTTAAAAACATCCGTTTAATAAACCAGACTTGATGGTGAATACTGGATCTCACCTCCCACACCTTGTTTAATGAGAGAGATTGTTAAACCAAGCAAACACAGCGTGCATTTTATTGAGCCTTCAGGGCTGTTTCCAAAATTTCTTCAACACCAGAAGATGTAGAAACACATGAAGACCTGGGGCAGACAGCAGAGCTGGCAGGTCCGTTGCATCAGCTGCACGGATGCTGCAGGGACAATGGGGAAGGTTGCAGGTCTCGAGTGAAGCAGCTCCCCAGCTCATGCCAGCTTTGTGTGCCCAACAAACCCACCCCACAGGAAGAACAAAAACTATTCAGCTTCATGGCTGCACAACTTCAGTTACTCCTGAAGGAAACTTTAAAATGGTGAGCCAGTGATTTCATCGTCACTCTTCTTGTCATGTGTGTTGTGTGTCTTGGTAAGCCCAGCCCGCAGGGCCACCCAGCATCCCCTCAGCAGCATCCAAGCTCCCAGCCTCTGGGTCTGGTGGTCCCCCCTGGCAGAGACCCCACCTGGGCACCACATCCCCATGCAGGCACCCACAAGGAACCCATGCTCAGGAACGTGCAGCACCCTCAGGAATACATACCCCCTGGTGCAGGACTGCCCTCCTTCATCCCTCC
>NW_010138218.1:0-6967 GCF_000699245.1 Pterocles gutturalis | reverse complement strand
ATAATGTAATTTATCCCCAAAACAAGACAGAGCTGGTTTGAGCTGTACAAGACTGAAGGCCAGTTCCTGGGTTTCTCCCCCAAATTCCTTTCTACGGCCAAATCTCCACCTGCAATGTGGGATAATCCCATTCCCAAAACCCTGCCTGCTTTTGCATACAAACTCCTTGGGGCAGGGACTCTCCTGCTGCACTCAGCAAGAAAATGGCATGACAGAGACCTGCCCATAATAAGGCCCTTGTAAAAGCAATTTAATCCTGTTCCTGAGAAAAATTAATGGCTTGCGAAGAAAAGAAAATGAGAGTGAACTTTGGGTTCCCCATGACTTACATCCACATTATCTATCTGGGAAAACACGCAAAGCTTGCGATCTTTGCTGCCTGCTTGTTGCTTGTCTCCCCGTTTTTTTGTTTGTTTTTTAAAAAAACCCAAAAAAAAAAAAAAAAAAAAAAAAAAAAAAAAAAAAAAGCCATTTAGAGCAGGAGGCTTTATCAGCAGATCAGAAGTTCTACAGAAGCCAGTCCTGCTGCTGCCTTTGGAAAATTCAAGGTCTGAGACATCTCTCTGCCATTGCTGTCCACCCCCCGGCTGCACCTGGGGCTGTGGCAGGTTGCTCACGGGTTTCTCCTGGGCCTCCTCCCCACGTACTCCAGGGTTTTTTAGGGCTCTGCCCAGCCCAGCTCTAGGGGCACTGGGCTGATTTTCCAATGACAGGGATGTCTCAAGGATCCACCCATACCCTATGGTGTGTTCTGGGGACAGGACAGGGATCTGGCTGTCAGCTCCCTCCTGAGGAGCATTAACATTTTCCCATTGCACATTCATAAGAAATTTAAGGAAGTTTATTTATATAATTATTCAGGCTTGCTGTTGAGGCCAGGGAATCTCTCATCTGCTTATCTCAAAGCTCCCCTGGGCTCCAATGCACCTCCTTTAGCTCCCAGCTATTAGGAAGGTATGTGCTCTTGTAGCCGAAAGCACCCATGGCACCTGCCTGGTTGCATATCGCTGGGTCCAGCCTGGGGGGATGAGAAATAACAAGTCACTGTAACGGCAGCAGCCTTGTTTCAAGGGCAAAGTCAGAAATATCTGCAAATAATTAGCCATCCGGCTCATCTGTTTGTCATTCTGGCCTTGGTTTAGAACCTGAAGAGGTGAGAAACTGTGCTTTTGCTGCAGCATGATGGAAATTCTGCTGTCTCTCGCATTGATGGCTTCAGCATTGTCCAGCCATGGTAAGGCAAAACCCTACAGGTCCATTTTACAAGTGAGGGAAACTGAGGCACAGAAGGGGCAGGTCACCTTAGCAGCAGTTAGTCAAACCCAGCTGGAGCCGGAGCCAGCTCAGTTGTGTCCCAGGGACTCATGCGAGCAATCGCCTGTACAACAGGTCACACAAAGCAGGTCTTGGGATTCCAGGATTTACTCTGATATCCTCCAAAAATTGGTTGTTTGGTGTTTTGGTTTTTTTTCCAGCCCCCAGAAACATGTCTTTTTTAGACAAAATTCATTTCTGCTCAAGGGAACATTCCAGAGCCTAAAATGTGTTCCTGGATGATATGGCTCAGAGCAAATGCCAGTTCCTCTTCGTAAAACATTGTGGGGCTCTGTGTTTTTATGGAAGTTGTGTTTTTATGGAAGTTATTTTTCTTTCTCCTTCACTTCCTTCCTTCCTCCCTCCTTCCTTCTGTCCTTCATCCTCTCCATCTCCTCCCCCTTTCTCAGAAAGAGTCATAAAAATAAAGAAAATAGATGAGACCAAGCCTGAACAGCACCTAAGGAAGAGATTGGTTTTTTCCTAGAAAAAATAAAGTAATGATGAATTTGTTGCATTTCAATAGCTGCTCCAAAAAGAAAATTAAAAAAAAAAAAAAACACAAACCAAATTTTTGAATGCTTGTTTCTTTTAACATTTTCTACCAAAACCAGTTATTTCTTGCTTGCCCCAGAATTCTCTCATTTCCCATCAATGCTGGCTTTCAAATCCATCCTGGGATGGACACTGCCAGGGGAGAGCCAGGAGCTGCAGCTGCTATAAAAAGGGCATTTTCTTGACCCAGGGTGCCTGTGTGGACAAACAGCAGCAGGAAAAGGCTCCAACCTTGCCCTGGGCTGGGAAAAATAAAACTAAAAATCCTTGAAATTAGAAGAAAATCCCCCTGCCTCCAGGCTGCCTTATTGCTGGGGAACAAGCCTGCATCCGTGATTCCCCCTCGGCTTTCCCTCCTGTTCAGAGGGCATTTGCACCCCTAATCATCTCTGAGCACAGGCAAAAGTGCCGCTGCATTGCTGGAGTGGCAGATAGCTGGGATCCCGCTATGTGATGCTCAGAAAGGGAGAAGGGAGCTGACTTCTCTCTGGATATTCCCTCCTGCCCAGTGATATCGAACAGAATGAATAATTTACTATCCGATCATCTCTAATCTTTGTCCCATAAAATCAGCAGCAAGCTGGGAGGGTTTTTGAAGCCTCCAGCTGCATTCACTGATAAGACATAAGGCAGGAAAGATTGGAAGCCCATAAAAATGATAATCTCAGGCTTCAGTGTTAACTTGGTGGAAGGGTTTTCTCCTATCCTTTCACTAAGGATGGATTTCATGATCTTCCTTAAATAACAACAAGCCTTCTCACGAGGAATCTCCCATCCGAAAACTGATTATATCGTCTTTAGGAAACAGGAGGCCAAGCAGCCAGAAAAAAATAGCTGGAACGTAGGTTAGCACAAGGGCCAAGACCCTGCGGAGCAAACGGCAACCTGTCTCACGGAGCGGGAGACAACAGGGTGATCGAAGGTAATTTCCAAATGCAGAGCAAAGCTTTATGCATCAGGGCTCTGCCTGGGAGAGCTGGGCACCAGCACCATGCTGAGCTGCTGGCCACAAGCCTGACCATGAGCCTGGCTGTGAAGCAAAGCTCCATTGTCCTCATCCTGGAACTCCTAGGTGCAAAGAGAACATCACGTCTCATTTGGTACAGCATCCTCCCCTCCATCCCCAAATTTGGTGAGCCTGGCTATTACCTGGGAGAAGAAAGGAAAGGAAAAATCCTGGCTCATCAACCATTTTCATGTGAATCTCAACCACGATGGCCAAGAGGAGGAGAAGGAAAGAGTTGGATGGCTTGGTGGGGGTGGATAGTTTCAGGAAATAATTATCCCAGATGCCAGAATAGGAGAAAATTCAAAGTGTAAACTATAATCAGATGTTAAGTTGCTTTTCTTCTGCTAATTGAAATAATGTTTTCTCTGCTACCCACCACTCTACCCCTTTCAGATGCTAATCCCTATCAAACACGGACTTACAATTACAAATTCATAGGCATCTTTCCCAGGAGCAGAAATTGCTCTGCCCTGTAACCTCTAAGATGAGGTCTTAATAGGAATTCACGAGCAGTCGCTGGTGAAGCTTCATTAGCCAGAGAGAATAGACAAGGGCAAGTTGCAGTGCTCCCTAACCACTCTAGGGAAAAATTAATTTAAATTACTTTGTAAAGTAACAAGGCCAGATAATGTGTTTCCTTCTCGGATTATTGTTTTCCAACACCCTAATGCTCTCATAGATTAGGTTGCTTTGCCTGTCTTGATGGTGGTCCATACTAAGTTGTGGTTTATGGAGAGCAGAAGTTTTTGGAAGCAGAAACACCAACCCCTTGGGCCGAAGCGGGATGGAGACGGGGTGAGGATCTGGCTGTTTCTCAGCAGGTTGGGTTGCTCAGCAGCTGTTGGGGAGGCAGGCAGCAGCCACCTCCATCACAACTTCAACACAGCCTAGAAGAGAAACCTGGCTGTTGAAGATGACACTTCAGTGTTTCCCTGGTTGAAAACTGGTCCAAGCCAGTGGAAGGAGTCCCACTGGTGTGGGGCAGCTCTAGATTTGTTTCCTGGAGGCCAGATCCTGAGCAATGCTGAGCCCCCTGCTCCCAAGCACTGGATCAGCATGGGAAACCTCTTCCAGAAACCATCATCCCTCAGCAAAGGTACCAGCATGGACCTGATTCCCAACCAGCTAAAACCTAAAATGCACTAAAATATACTAAAAACCAAGCCTGCACCCCCGGGGTGGGGACCGTGATTTCACACCCCCTCTCCAGCCCTTGCCAAGCCTCCCCAAAAGGATCTATAACTCTCTTCCCCTGGCACCAGGCTGGATGCTCTCCATGCTGGGCTTGCCATTCCGTGTGGTTTTATGGAGCTTTGCAGCGAGCCAAGAGAGGGGCCATGGGAAGATGCAGTGATAAGGGCTTGGCAGAGGGGCTGTGACTCTTCCCAGCACTCTGGGCTCGCAGCTGGACTTCAGTGGGCGCTGCCAGCACCCGGCGTCATTAACCTGAGACTTGTCACGCAGAATGAGCTGGTCTGGCTAAACCCTCGGGGACACGAGCATCATTCAACGAAGAGACAAAGAGTTCAAAGGGCCTTTCGGCAACAAACAGCACTGATCTTCTCAGCTGATTAAATAGGTTCACAAATGATGCAAGAGTCCTAGGAGACCAAATTGAAGCTGGGAAGATTTATGGGGAGCTACCTGAATTGGAGAGGGAATATACTGATTTTATTCCTGGCTTCTGAAGGGGATTGCTGGGGTTTTTTTCAGAGCAAAGATAGGGCTGGTGAGAAATGTGTTGAGAGAGAGGGGTGGGTGGGTAGGTAGAGGGGTGGATAGACAGACTCCCAATTCATCTAATTATTTTCTTGTCCCCACTTACTTGGCAGAAGAGAAAAACCCCATGGCACCCAGACCTATCTTCTGTTATTCTCCCATCCAAAACTGCCACACTTTAAAACGGGATTATAACCCCCAAGGACGAGGTTTTATGTCACTCCAGCTCCTGCAGTCACTTGAATTTCTTTCATCTGCATCAAAAACCCACTGACCTCCAAGCCCTGAAAAATTCTGGACCACCTTTGCTGGTCACAAGCCCTGTGTTTCGCCAGCTCTGAGCACAATTAAGTGCACCCTTGAGTCCTGCTTGGCTTTTTTGTCCCATGACAGGCAGTACTCAGCCTCTTGGAAAGCAGAGGAGCATCAGGGAAGGCCACGTCCCATGAGGAGGACACCCCTGCATGACCCTCTGGGTCCCCAACAGGTAAAAAAGAGCCTGATTTCAGTAGGACCCCCTGCACAGCACCATCTGAGGAAGGTGTTTTCCTTCCTCCAGACCCCGCAGCCTTACTGGGGTCTGGGCAAAGTGTAGAGCACCCCCAAAGCAGGAGATAAGCCTGAGCATCTTTGAACCGTGTGGTTCAACCTGCCAGAGCCCTGTCAGCAAGTACCAGCCCTATTTATTGCCACATTCATCAGCAAAAGTAGTACGTTTTCAGGTGGCATCTCTGTCCTCTTCCTTCTCAGCACCGGAGTTTTTGCCTGGCATCTGAAAGGAAAAAGCAGGGCCATCAGCAGCAAGCGAAACACATCTAATAACCTCCACTTCTTTTCAACGAGCTCCAGTTGTTGCTTTACAAGTGTACTCCAACCCCAGCAAGTGCCAAACAAAAGCTCCCCTCTCCTCCTCTGTGCCTGTTAAACAGCCTTATTATTTCGGTGAGCTGCATCTGCTGGGTAGCAGCCGCGATTACCATAACACAGGGGCAGGATTTGGCCTGGATGCTTCGCCCTTGGTTCTGCAACAGGCGAGAGTGTTTGGCTGCTTGAAAAAATGAAGCGATATGTAAAGAAAAGAAAAAAAGGAAATAAAAATCAAACGTATGAAGTCACTTTTCTGGCTGCCACCCAAGCAAACAGATGCAGGTAGCAGAGGAGATGGGGGAAAAAAAATCACTTTATCTGCTTTGCGCTGCTGTTCAGCAGCTTCTGTTGCTGGGGAAGGGGGTGGGAGGGACATGGAAAGGCCAGAGGGATTTCATGTGAGTCCAAAGGGTGAAAGAGGCATTTCTCAGGGTACACTGACGTTGGGCGAGCTTTTCGGGAACCTTAACCTGTTCTTGTAGCCTTGGAGGCTGCCAGCCCTGGTGGGATGCTGCTGCAGCTGGGCTGGGTGCTGTGAGATGGAGATGAGGAGCCGGGGCTCCTGTGGGAGGGATGGGATGGATAGGAAAGAGTTGAACAACACTGAGCCATGCCGTTGTGCTGCGGTGGCTGCGAACAGGCTGCCCTCAAATCCAACCCTGAATAGATTTTGAGTACAAAAGGTGAAGACCCCTGAGAGATGCCTTTGCCTGGGATTGAGGAGAAGAGGCTGTTTCCAGGACTGGGCAGGCTATTAATTAAAACTCAATAAACAGACATTGGCACAGCCACCGGCATTCCCACTGGGAAGCACGAGCCTTCGCAGAATCGCCTCGCCCCCTTTTGAGATCCTGGGGGACTCAGCAGCCTGTGCTGCCCTGGCAGAGCCAGCTGGTGACCACAGGCACAGAGCCTGTCCCCTCCAGATCCCAGGGAGCAGGGACCTGCAGGGCGGTACCAAGACCTCCAGGGCTCAGCCAAGCTGGGGGGCACACTACCTGTCCCAAACTTTCTCTGTGCCTTCCTACCCCAAAATAGCAAACGCTGCATGAGAATAGCCTCATAGTTTTCAGAGTGGTTTTAATATAATGATTATCAGTCTATGGTAACCCCATGAAGACCTGGACAGATCATCAGTGTGGGTGGAAGAGGGGGAAAAAGGATAGAAGAGGAGAAGGGGGAAAGGGTGGAATGGGGGAATGGGGATGGAGGTGGAAGAGAAGAGAAGAGAGGAAAGGGAGAAAGGGAGAAAGGGGAAAGGAAAGGGGGAAGCAAAAAGGGAAACTGAAAGGGAAAACAGAAAAGGAAAAGGAAAAGGAAAAGGAAAAATGGAAAAGAAGAAGGAAAAGGAAAAGGAAAAGGGAAAAGGGAAAAGGGAAAAGGAAAAGGAAAAGGAAAAGGAAAAGGAAAAGGAAAAGGAAAAGGGGAGAGGACAGCCTTTAACATACTTTATTTCGAAAACACCGAGAAAACACCAGCCCCCCCACCAAACCCAGTTCCCTT
>NW_010138217.1:46837-47861 GCF_000699245.1 Pterocles gutturalis | reverse complement strand
TTGATCTAGCACATTCCAATCAAATCTGTCATTATTTTGAACCCTTTGAGCCCCATGTTGGGCATCAGAAAGGACTGCCGTGGTTTAACCCCAGCCAGCAACAAAGCACCACACAGCTGCTCGCTCACTCCCCCTCTGGTGGGATGGGGCAGAGAACTGGAAGTGTAAAACTGAGAAAACTTGTGGGTTGTGATAAAGACAGTTTAACAGGTAAAGCAAAAGCCATGCACACAAGCAAAGCAAAACAAGGAATTCATTCACTGCTTCCCATCGTCAGGCAGGTGTTCCGCCATCTCCAAGAAGGCAGGGCTCCATCACGCCTAACGGTTACTTGGGTAGACAACACCACCACTCCCAATGTCCCCCCCTTCCTTTTTCTTCCGCAGCTTTTTTGAGCGTGATGTCATATGGTGTGGAATATCCCTGTGGCCAGTTGGGGCCAGCTGTCCCAGCTGTCTTCCATCCCAACTTCTTGTGCACCCCCAGCCCACTTACTGGTGGGGTGATATGAGAAGCAGAAAAGGCCTTGGCTCTGTGCAAGCACTGCTCATCAATAACTAAAACGTCCCTGTACTATCAGCACTGTTTTCATCACAAATCCAAAACATAGTCCCGTACTAGCTACTATGAAAAAATTGAATTCTGTTCCAGTCAAAACCAGCACAGATACTTTTCTCAATACAAAGGAGCTGCTTGTGAAAGTGCCTACCAGCTCCACACTTTGATGGGCAGAATAGTTTGGGACAAAGCTGTAAACTGCACTTGTGTGTGTGTGTGTGTGTGTCTAGATATAACTGGCATCACATTCAGAAGTCTGAAAGTGCTAGAGAAAGAGTAGCATACACTAATGAATAAGGACTGATTACATGACAGTGGTGGGTACCTTATAAAGGGAAGAGACCCCTGTTCTTAAAGTGGGGGGTCCATCATGCAGACAAATGAGGGGAGAAAATCTGTTCGAGGTGCTCCATGTGAACCCTGCATTGTCATACTGCTTCCCCAAACCTGCTCTCTCCGTTCCCAG
>NW_010138217.1:12920-46818 GCF_000699245.1 Pterocles gutturalis | reverse complement strand
CTGCTGAGGCTCCTCAGGTCAAGGTGAATTTGGTTTCATAGTTTCATTGTCAAATGGAGAAATCCACCACTTTATCTTGTTTAATCGGATGGGATTTGAGAGATGTCAAAGGGCCACCAGATACCTTCAAGTCTCTTTTCCAGCTGAAATAAACTGATTTGTCATTCCAGAGAAATGTCTCACTTTGGACTTTGGCTCAAAGTAGTTGTACTGGGAAACTGCTGATGCAAAACATTTGTCTTCCAGAGCTTCGTCCCTCCTCCTTTCCTGCATGTGCATGTGTACAGCCAAGTATGTAATTCTCCATTTAATGAATAGCTGTGATTGTCCCACAGCATTTCTTGAGAAAGAGGAAAGAGCTAATCCTGAACAGAGTTTTCATGTTTCTGCCCATCCTGTATTTTATTCCATTGCTGCCAGCAGAAAATGGAGGAATTCTACTAACAGGAATAAATTTAATTTTTTTTTCCTGTATCCTGAATAAACTGTTCTGCAGTTATGAGCAGGAAATTAAAGTATATATTGAAGAAAAGAGCACGTTGTGGATAATGCTCCACTCAGGTCAGATGAGCACTTGGACTCTCCTGCTTTGTGCTGCAGCTGCCAGTGGTTTTCCCTTGTGGTGCCATTCATAGTCCCACACTGACCTAACAGAAATGTTAGTACAGGTGCTGACTAAGGAAGAACTTTCTTCTAAACTAAAACCAGTTAACGAAACAAGTCATCACTTGTATGGTAGCCAGACCATCTCCACAGATAAGCTGGGAGCTGGCTGGAGATCTTCCATACCCCTGGCTCTGACACAACTGGCTGCTGACCGCTGGCTCTCTGAACGCTGTAATGGCTTTCATGGATTTACTGTAGGTCAGGCAGTTTATGCAGGGAATTGTTCAGCTCTGTATCTGTAAATCTTTTCCAGAGGTGGAGGCTGTAGTATTACATACAGCTTTTACATATGGCTTCATACAAAAGGTTCAAAGTCCTGAGGGCTCTTTGAGCCAGACACTGACCATTGGCTCCTTTATCTGACTTTCATATGATTGCCTTCCCATTGCAGGAAGTGTTTGTCAGTGCTGACTATTCCTGAGATTTGTATTAAACTGTCTCTAAGCATGCTGTGCCCTTCCTCAGATGCTGAACAGAGTGTGCTGCAGGGAAGTGGTGGTGCACCGCAGACCCCAGCACAGGAGCAGCCAGCGAAGCTGCTCACAAAGCTAATGGAGGAGGCGTGCATGCAGGGGCACTGCTGAACTGTCTGGAGCTGCCGTGTGCCAGAGGCTGCAGCACTTGGTTTGCAGAAGGTGATGGAGCTGGTTCAGTTCAGGAGCAGCTCTGGGTAGTGCCCAAGTTTGAGTCTCCTAACATCGCACTGCCAGTGGATGCAGCTCTCTGGATAGCGTGAGTGTGTGTGTGTACACACAGGGAGAGGGATACAGGGAGTCTGGTGAGGAAAGCCAAGGAAAGAAAGACCCTGTTGTAGCTAGAAGCAGTGGGCTCACGTGGAGCAACCAAGGGTCCGTTAACACCGATGCTGCAGGATTTCTGAGTGCTTGGGTATGTTGCTTAATCTGCTATCTGTCTCTCTTACCATCCTTGGAATGAGGTATTGTTTTATTCTTTTCTCTTCCAGGTTTTGGACTGAGTTTCTCAGGGCAGGGAGAAATATTTAATCACTTATGCATGTACTTCACGTAACTAGAGCTGTGGTCTTGGGTGAGGCACTCTATCAGCTTGCTGCTGCTTTTAAAGCACAGCAAACAGCCCTATCCTACTGACGTGTCTCCTCCTGCCTATTGAGCATTTAAACTTTTCTCTACATCTGATACTGTGACAGTGTTGGAGGAAGACTGATGAAAAGGCTGAAGCACCCCTGAGCTACTGGGTGACGCTAGCTTTGGCAACAAATTGGAGAATGCTGTTGCTCACAGTTTTAAAAAGCAATCTGTTCAGAAGGGGACGTGCTAGCGGCTCTGCTTGCAGTCTTGTGCTGTAGCCAGAGTGTTGGCATGCAGTGTGTGCCTTCCTCCTCTTCCCATTGGGATGTTTGCTGGTGCTCCAAGATACCACACCACTGAGATAAAAATAGGTCCCCTGAAGTGAAAAGCAACAGGGGATGCTTTCTGTCCTCAGGAAAGCACAGCACAGGCAGCAGCTGTGGGGACATCATTAGCACAGCAGCTCCAGGGCTGGTTAGCAGGGGCTGGAAATGCATGCAAGGCTCTTGCCTGCGCTGGAGTGGGCTTGTCTCAGCTGAGCTGCTCATCGTTGGGTGAGCTCAAAGCCATGGCAAGCACGTGGTGCTGTAATGACCCGAACAGGGGTGTCAGCGTGAATGCAAAAAAGATTTTAAAAATGAACCTAGAGACAAGCTCTTGTGGCTCAGCCTGCTGGGCTTTACCCCCTCCCAGAGCGCTGTACTCATGCCTACACTGCCATTCCCTGCTGTCCTCAGCTGCAAGCACAGGGCCGCATCCTCCGGCAGTGCTGAGGCTGTGCAGGAGCCCTTGCCTTGCCCTTGTGCAAAGCTGTGTGATTAACTTGTTGCTTGTCAATCTAGACTGTGGTGGAAGCGGTTTGTTGTTTTTTTTTTTTAAGGCCAGCTTTCCTGGAGGAAGGGTACCCTCCCCATAACTCGGCTTGGCCATGCTCTCTTCCACAGTGGGCTAAGCCAAGTCACACTTCCCTGTGCATGCCCTCTGACAAGCGCTGCTGTGCAGTGCTGTTCACACAGCACCACCTTCCTCAAGAGGCAAGCATTCCTCATCTCCTTTCTGGATTTGAAGGATTTCTACCCAGTGGACAGGCTTAGCTCTCCCTCCTCTGTGCTCTCAGCATCCTGTGCAGCTATGCAGAGACACAGCGTGGTGTCAGCATCCAATCTGAGCAGAAAGCCCATAAACGTTGGTGTGGGAGGAAGCACACTTAAACAGAATTTAAGTTGCTCTACAGAGGGTATGACTTTAAAAATTGCTGCCTTGGGAGGCAAACAACCCCATTATGCTTGGTACTAAAGGGACATACAGTTCTCATTAGCGATCTTGTTTTCTCTCCTCCTGTTCTGTTATAACCACTAAGATGCTTCCAAATATATCCCTGTTGATCTGGTCTCTTATTTAACAAGTGTTGAATCTGACTGCTTTGTGTATGTCTGTAGGTACAGGCTAAGCCTCCTCTCCTCCTGTGTTTCTGGAGAACCAAAGTGCATAGACAAAAGCTTAATATTTCATAACTCTTGTCAAGGGCTGGGCACAAGGTCAGTTAAAAAAAATAACTTACCTTTCTTCCTTAGAGTCATGATTTCATCTGGGACAGAGTTAACTTTCTTCAGAGTAGCTAGTAAGAGGCTGTGTTTTGGATCTGTGCTGAGGAGAAGGCTGATAACACACTGATGTTTATAGTTGCTGCCAGGACAGTCAAGGACTTTTCAGCTTCTCTGCTGTGCCAGTGTCTGCAGGGGCAGGAGAAGCTGGGAGGGAGCACAGCCCCAATTACTAGCCTAGGATTCGACCTTAGGTTTAGCGTTGAGACCCAAATTGGCCAATGGTCTATTCCAGACCATGCAGATCATGCCCAGTATATAGGTGAGGCTCTGTCTGGAAGTTCTCTCTCTTTCTCTGGGTTATCTCCCTCCAGGTCACCCCTCTCTCAGGGTCATCTCGGGCTCTTATCTCCATTCCAGGATGGCAGTTTCAGGATTCTCTCTGCTCTGGGATCGTTAGCTGGAAACAGGCTGAGCCTTGGTCAGAAGGTGCTGAATAGTATCACTGTGTATCACTCATTTGTACATACTACTATTATTATTATAATTATTACTTTTCAATATTATTGTAGTTTAGTTACTAAATTGTTCTTATCTCAACCCACGAGTCTTTTCCCTTCACCCCTTTCTCTTCCCCATCCCTGGAAGGGGAAAGAGGGGAGGGAGAGTGAGTGGTGTTGTGTTTTGCTGCCAGCCAGGGTAAAACTACGACACTTAGTAGTGAGAGAGCATTTGAGGTTAGAAGGCCTGTTAGCCCAGGTACTTGACCAACCTGGTATCTGTTTATGTGTTTTGCAGGCATTGATTCAAAGCACAGCTCAGAACAAATTTTTAAGCAAGCCTGCTTTCTTCTAAGGCCTGGCACCTCACTCCGTTATGCTGCCTAGCTTGCATGGGTCTCTGAGGCTAAAGTGAAAGGACTGCCTTGTGACCACGCACACTTTGAGAACCCCTGCAGGCTTGTACAGCCTGCCTGCTGGACCCCGAGAAACGACCCAACTGATGGGACTGGGTTTTATATATATATGTATAGATATGCCCCGTGTAGGGTTAAGCTTCTTATCAGATCCATTTATTTTGGCCTTTCCAGTGGCTGCAGTAGCTGTGCTCTTGCCAGTGGTACCAGGATATTCAGACTCCTAACAAGTCCAGTAATACTGAGGGAGGGGTTGGGGGAACAGATTTAAAAAAAAAAAAAAAAAGACAACTAAATATTGGAAAACTATTTCCTACTAACTTTATTGACCTGCTAGACTATCGTTAATCACGGGCAGAACTGGCAGGTTTTGTAGAAAGCTCTTACTGTCTTTTCTTAATGTTTTTGTCATTGAAGTGCACATTTATCCACAGAATGTGCGTCAGAAGTGGAGTTAGAAGAGCCTCGAGGGTTTATCTCTGCGCCTTCCTCATCAGGATACATGGAAAGCATAAAGTGCTCTTGGATACTCCGCCTGTCTCTGAAGGGCATGGCAAAGATTATAGTAAAGCATCTGTCAATAATATCATCACTGAACTGCCAAGAGGAGTTTCCTGGGATTTATGAACAGAACCAGAGAGGAAGAAAAGTGCTAGGTAACAACAAATGATGCAGCTGAGGGCACTCAGTCCTAGAAATTTCTCACTTTCACTTGGGCCTGTTTCAGAAAGGGTTTCCAGCCCCACTTGCATGGCTTCAATGTGTAGCAACCATAAGTTAAGCTTCAGAGTCCAGGCTGCAAACTTGTCTGAAGACCTTAATCCCTATGTAAGCATGCTGAATTGACCCAGTAGGAGAACAGCCCTCTTAATACACTAGAGAATGGTAAAAGACACTGTATAGAAACAAGCTGTGGTATTTGGGTAAACTGGTATGGAGACTTGTCTATGTAAGTGATTTGTGACCTCCTGTATTGGCAGCTTCTTATTCAAAGTCAATCCCCCTTCCTCTGAGACAATGAGGTGAGATGCAATGACGGTACATATTACGTGACTCTTGGAGGTCAAATGGATGACACTGAAGCATTAGTGTCTGGAAAACAGGGGTGTGGCTCTTTATACTGGAAAAGGTCATTATCTCCTGTGCAGGGGGCTATGGTCTTCCTCCCCCTGACCCTGCTGAGGTGCAATCTGGTCACTGAGACACTAGTCTAGATGAACACAATCCGCAGAATTAAAAGAAAGCTAAAATAAAATGAAAGTGAGAGCTTTAATGCTCTTTACCAGAAAGTTTAGATTTCTGGAGGCCTGTATGTCCACATCTGTGGTTTGCTTATGCACACTATGCAGTTAAGTAAAATGTAGTTGAAGAGCAGTGTGGCAGGGAGCAGAGACGCATCAAGGTAACTCCAGTGAGTTGGGCCATTTCGAAATGCATGGAGGAAATGCTTTTTGCTTCCTGTTTTAAAGGTTCTTAAGAGTGGAAGAGAGAAGATGCAGGGCAGTAGCACACTCCCACATCTGTTTGAAATGGCAAGTCAAATGCCAGCTTTCTTGTCTGCTGTACAAGCTGCGTGGCATATAAACATTTTTTTTTATATAAAGAAGATCAATCTCCACCTTCACTGTGTTGATGTCTTGGAACAGAAAGGAGGACTGTCATGCCTTTATGTACACAGGTGATGGGCTTTAATTTAGTTACTATCACTGAAATATTGTAGAGTCACTGGAGCAGATTCATAGCCGTGAAAAACACAAAACAAGGTGTCAATGTCTGAAGGAGTAAAGAATAAAATGTGGTTTACTGTAGAAACCTGAGGAACCAATTTTTTTTTAATACAGGGAGGAGCTTTGATTTAATTCTTCCCTCTCCTGCACAGTCATTCTGAAAAGGATCTAGAAGTACAGAGGAGCATGGCAGGTGTCCAGAGGTTGGTCTGGCTCTATGCAGAGAGACACTAAACAGACTCAACAGGCTGGAAAAGATAATGGAGGCAAAATGCAATGGCTTTATAGACTGCTACAAATAGCATAGAAAGGTGACTAAAGAATGCTTAGTCACTAATTTTTGCAAGGTAAGGAGTAGGGACATCAAAGGGAAGTATCAGACAGCAACTTGAAAGGAAAAGGAATTAACTGAAACTTGTTGGCACAAAATGTAAATGAGGAGGGGGGATGTGAAAGGAAAGGAGTGGGGGAAAATTCACAAAGGCTAGATCTTGCAGAGCTTTTGTTGGGTGTGCTGAAGGATCTCTGACCTGTGAAGATGGTCCTTCTCCCAGCATCCCCTTCCAACTCTTCAATGTGTTTGTTTCTTCCCCCTCTTCATCTCATCCCCCTTTATTCTGCCTTTGTATAGGTTTAATTTCTTGTGATTACAGATGTTATAAACTAGTTATACAGAAGCATTTCTCCTGGGTAGGCATCCACGCTGACATCCTGGAAGACAAAGTGTGGTGGAGAAATCCACCATCTGCCTTGGGGAGTCCTGTGGGTGAATTCGAGTGTATGTGTTCTCCAAATATTTTTAAAATTAAGCAATGTCTCTGGAGAAAGTTCTTGGATAATAACTGCTCCATGTAGATTCTCATGCTCTTACATCACACCAGTGGTGATCGCTAATGCTCTAGGAAGAGACCCTACTTAACTTTTATCTGGATGTAGATGAGGGCTATGTGCATGATCATCATAGCTCTCATATAAGGGAAATAAGGTGTTTTTTCCTGATGCTCGAACAAGAACACCCTTTTGTTACCAAATAGAGTAGTAATCCTTCCAGATGAAGATCTTTAGGGTAATGGAACGTGCCATGAATATTTTTTTCATTAAGAAAAAAAAAAACAACACCCACCAAATCTGCAGTTTAACATGTCAGTCTACTCTGAGTTGGGAGTAAAAGAACAGCAGAGGATAAAGATAGAGGATGTGCTAAGGAGCTCTTAGAGCACTCTACATTTATCTTCCTTCAAGAACTTATTTATAAAAGCACACAAGAAAATTCTAAAAGTATGTCTATTACAGCTGAGAATAACAGTTTAACTATCATAACTATTTATATGCAGGACAGAGGAAAATACTATCAGAAATGGGGCCATCAGTCAAACTTTTCCCTGAATAAAAGTTTAATAGATAGCTCCCTGGAGCATCCTCCAGCACACAGACTCGCTGCTGTGTAATAGCATTTGTTATGGCTGGCAGTTTTTCAAGGTTGGGTATATTAAACTGGATTCCTATGCCTATTTATATGCCAACATATTGAAACAGCTTGTTTTCTTTTTTTTTTTTCCCTCCTTCTCTAAAGCTGGTGAGCAACAGAAGTCAGTGAGTATGTGTCTCTAGACCAAATTACTTTTACTGAGGAACCTAAAGCATAGACTTGGGCTTTAATGACAGCAAAAGCTAGAATGTTAGGATGTTGGTATGACAGGGGAGAAAGAGGTTGGAAAATTCTGAGAGTCAGAAAGTAACCCAGAAACAATTTAGCATGCTTAACAACTGGAAGTACCTATCAGTGGAGATGGAGTAATGGCAAAAATTCCCTGTCCCATCTCATTTTCAATTTAAGTCAAAGAAAAAACCCTCAAGTAGTCTAACGATTTTTCAGGACAGTTAAAGCAAACAAAATGCCTAGCCTCGTGGGTGGACTTTGGGGCAGCTGATACTGTACAATGAACGGAACAAATCCTTGCTTGCCCACAGTAGGGCAATTCTTGCAGGACAGGAACTGGAGACTCTGCCCTCTGCCTCATCAGGAACCAACCGCACAGCAGCTATGTTGCCAGCATCGAATGTTTCTCTAATGTGAATAGTTCCCCACTTTTTTGCCTTTCCACAGAGTAACTTGTATGACTTTTGCCTACATTTCTCAAATGGCATTTCTACAGTGGTGGTGGTGTGCTTGGACTTGCATCTAGCTGTGCTACGTGGTACCGTCCAGTCTCCTGTGGTCCTCTAGAGCCATGGACCTGTAGTGAAGTTGGTGCTCTGCCCCATTGGCCCTCCTGCTTTCAGCAATGCATGCTTGATGCTTGGGCTCCAAGGTGCATTCAAGCTGTACAACCACTTTTCTCTAAAGACGAACTAACCCACTTGACCAAAGCTTCAAGAATGTACTTATTTTCAAGATGCCTATATGGGCTTTCCAGAGATTTTCCATACAGGTGCTCTCCAAACCTATGTAAAAATAGAACCCTCCTAAGCATTAACCTGGATAAAACTGTCTGATATGCAAAATGCTGAAGCTTGAAACAAGGCTAAAGTGAGTTTGAGTTTTGTAGGCTTGTGATGAACAAGGTCTGGCCTGTTAGAATAGGAATGGAGTAGCTTTCCTAATTGGCTTGTCTTTTAATTGAACACATCTGTTTCCAGATGAACATTTAAAATTAATATTTCAAGGTTCTGCTCTTCAGATTGGCTCTCACCCATGATCCATGCTTTTCTGTGGGGGTGACACGTCATATAGAAATTGCCCTAGTCCCTGGTGAAAGTCCATTTAAAACTTAATATTAAAGCTGAACTTAATGCTCTACATTCTTATTCTTTCCAGGACAAAAACCTGACAATGCCCCAAAAAATCCCAAGGAGATGAGCTCAGAGTTGTCATGATACATGGATGTCATCCTTACAGACCGGGAAGGAATGATCCAGTCACTGGGATACCCCATGAGATACACAAATGCCAGCAGGTGAGCACTTGAGGTCTTCTGGCTTTTGGAACTCTTACATTAAGATCTGCAAATATTTGTGATGTGTTTTTTAATTAATCCACAGGTATTTCAGTGCATGTTAGAAAACTGGGAAAGTTCCTCAAAAAGAGTTAGAAAAGCTGGGGGCCACCAGTGCCTTCTTTCCAGCAAACAAATCTGATGCCTCTGGGCAAAGCTCTCGTAAGGCATGTCAGAGGCCTGAACCTGGCATAACTGAGGGGTTAGCAGTGGCGATGCTGAACTATGTCACTAAAAATCTTTTGGCGCTTTCATCTGCTTCCTTTTCTTCCTCCCTTATCGTGCTTAGTTAGGGTAAGAGATAACTTTCCATTCACATGGCAGTAGCATAGACTTCTAAACTATTTGAAAGCTTAACTTCAGAAGTAATGAATAATATGACCGAAATAGATTTGGACCAGTGTACCATCTTTGATTTTTTTTTTCTTTTCCCTTTTTAATGGGCATTACAATCCCTTTGCTCACATTTTGATAGATATCCCTAGGAAATAAAAGCCAATTGTAAAATATGCCAGCATTGTGACTTTGTTCTCTGCATTGTGCTGCGGCTGCTAGTGGAGAATTGTAGCCCCCATTAAAATCCATTATTTGCCTTGAAGTCCTGGACTTCTGGACTGAAAGAAATCTAATTGTCATGGCCGATTGATGGTGTATGAAGGATTTGGACTAGCCAAAGAGTTAATAGGGGAGAGAGAGCTCACCTTAATTCTGGGGTGAGAGAATAAAGAAGCTGAACTAAGTTTATTTTCTGGACAGACAAGAGAGTTTTGCATGGCACACTTCCATGCTCCAGGAAGGATTTCCGATAATACTTGGAGCTACTTCAGTAGCTCAGTATCTCTTCTTTCCTGGAAATACTGTTGCAATCAAATATATTGGATGTGAGGTCGTAATGATGTCATAGCTGTGCCTTGGAACAATGTGAGTCCCTCTGGATTGCTTTTTCCCAGGCTTGAACTTGCAGATGACAACTTGCTGTGTGTGTCTGAAGCTGTGTGCCAAAGGCAGCAGGTCAAAGCCATGGGGCCAAGGGAAGTGAAACTTCTCCTACTGCTCTGCTATGCCAGGGGAGGTATCTACCCACACTGACTGAGGAGCTACTGGCTTGGTTAGGTAGGATATTGCTGGGGTAAGAAAGCTGTGCAAGTATCTTCTGTATTGGGAGGAGAAAGCATGGACTGGAGATTTAAACTGTTCAGGCACTCATGGATAAAATGTTCTTCAGCACCAGGTCTCAGTTACTCTCAAAGTGACTTATTCCCCAGGAAATACGGATGTCCCACAGTCTTGTGGGCATTGCACAGTGTCTTGCACAGAAGTGGGGGCTGCCTGTCACAGCAGGGGTTTCTTCTCACCAAAGTAGTCTAGGCAGTGGGCACTTGCCACTAGTGATTTCTAGTGGTTATAATGTGTGCTTCTAACTATTTTTCTGTATGAAGAACAGACAAATAGTTACCATTCTGGTTACAGCTATAACAGCCTATCTTCTGGGCATGTCTGTAGTCCAACACATGAATTCAAAGCCGAATGCCACCATTAAGAGTCTTTTAGAAAGGGATATATTTTCTAACACTGCATTTTGCAAGGCTTAGACTTACAGGCCTCAAGAGAAAAAGGGGAAAGTGGAAGGCTCTTGTCCCATCCTGGTCTACTTTGCAGGCAACCTTTGTGGTGATGCTTCCCTTTATCCCATAAAATCTTGAGGTTCAGTGGTGACAGTGACCTTCACTTCCAGGGCTGAGGCAGCCATGAAAGGCTTTCTCCTGACTTATTCTGTTCAGGATATGTTATCTGGTATGTCCATTAAGATTTTGGGGTGAGGGTGGAGAAGTAGAGCCTAAAGTATGGCTGTTATATTAAAAAAAAAGATAGTGTTGTTTAGGAACAAAAAAGCTTCCATAGTGTTTAGAAGTTTTCTGAAGATGTTGAGTGATGTATTGAACAGTCTCAGATCTATCTACTCTGAAGAGAAATGGCCATTAAGAATAAGAGATGTGTTAGTGGTCTTGAATGCTGATGATTAAATGCAGAAGTAGTGATCTAACACCTGTACTCCCTACTATAAACCTGTAAAAAGGAGTAACTTAGCTATTGGTCTCTACATGCCCCTTTCCATTCTGCTCTACAAAAACAGAATCCCTCATCCCCACAGTCTGTTCATCTGTTATTACTTCTAGGATCTCTCTTCTGCTTCTTCACCTAGTAAGCAATACTTCTGTCAGGTGCTGCTGTTGCCACTGTCCCCCTCCCCAAATCTCACTTCTGCCACATGCAGATAATTGGGCTCTGAATTTAGAGACCAAAGGAAACCTCCCTTACTTTCTTGCTTCGCAGGCCAGGGTAGGGATGGTGGCATGGGTGGAGAGCTTTCTCTGTGAATAGCATGACCCTGGCACCAGTAAGCAAATTAGTACTTCAATGCCTGAGATCAAAGAAACTTGGAGTTGGCGAGATGCATCCAGTCTGACTCTTCTGTTTTCGTGGAAGCAAACCGTTTTGCATTTCTAGGGACTTGAGCCCCGTCTAATCTCTTTCCTCCATCCTCCTTTCTCCTGTCTTACTTGTGCTCCTCACTGCTGGGTGAACAAGCATATCTGCTTCTCCATGTATTAGGCAAGTGTGTCGGGCTCCAGAAGTAAATTGCAGCAATTAAATTTCTCATATTAAAATTCTTCAGACTTGCAGCACCATCAATAGAAATCTGTCCACTTTTTCATGCCACACACACATTTCCAATATATACTCCAAGCTTTAGCTCTGAAAACTGGGCCCACCTCTCAAGCCTGCCAAGGTCCCTATGGATGGCATCCCTTCCCTCCAGGGTGTTGACTGCACCACACAGCTGGGTGTCATCTGCAAACCTGCTGAGGGTGCACTTGTGTACTTTCTTAATTTAGCACATCCCTATTTTGCTGTATCCACTTTCAGTTCCTGCTGCCAGAGCTGCTAGGTGTGCTTGGAGAAATTAATGGCTACTTGAAGGAAAAAAACAAAAGAGAACCCTACCAAAAAATCCCAAACCTTAGCTATTTCCAGCAGTCTCAAATATGTTGGATCCAAGATCCTTGAACCTGTCTCTGCACTTTGTATGAGGACTTGAACTTTAGCTAGGTTGACCAACCTGCCTGAAGCATGTTCCCAACTGTTCAGCCACAGGGACCCTCAAGGTGGAAGTTTAAGAGCCTTGTCAAGCTTCCACATCTTCCATGTTTGCAGCAGGGTCAGCCTCCTCTCTCTCATTGCCTCAGGAAGTATGCTCTCAACCCTGCTCTCCTTTCACCCCAGTAAGCTTTCCTTTCACCTCAGTCAACTGGGGTGCAATGGTAACCAGTTTTATTTACGGAACTCCTGAAAACAATGCAGATTATTCCACAAAAACATGTAATTAAAACATTAACATGCCTACAACATGGCCTTCTGCATTTTGATCAACTTTGTGGCAACTATAAATGCAAGACAAAAGAAATATCTATATAAATGCTTTGTGAGCGGCTAATGAATTTTTAAGTTTCAATTTGGTCCATTAGGAAAGGTTACTCCAACTGATCCTGCAAGTAGGGTCTCAGTGTCTGGCCTCTAGATCACTCTTCGGAGATTAAGTAGTTTCCCAAGACTATAGTCCTTTTCCTGGTTGAACAGTTCTCTGTGTAAATGGCATGTAGAACTTGTGCTTTGAAGCCATGCAAATGTTCACTTCCACCAGCAGAACAATAACCCAATACTAAGATCTCTTCTTTCGCCAATATTAATAGGCCTGCTTAAAGAAATTACAGCAGAAACAGGTTTTTCTTTGTGATATGATTGATTCATCTTTTTCTTTTAAGAGTGCCCAGGCTTCGATCTAATTCCAGTTGGAGCCACTGAAATAACATCTCCCAATTACCCTGGCATTTACCCTGACATTCTGAACCGCACTTGGACAATTTATTCTACTTCAGGAAACACGCTGCAGGCTGTACTTAAAGATTTTGTAACTCAGGATGCAAGGAATTGTATTTGGGATAATTTCAGTGTTTATGACGGACCACATTTCTCTTGAAGGCTTCTGAGTAGGTTGAACTACATGTGCATTTACTGTCTTCCTTTTCTGACCCCTTTTATTGGATGAAGGTGATCAAATTCCCTTCAGCTGTGGGCTGCAGGAGGAGGGCAACACTATCTGATTAGCAGGCCCAAGTGGCAGCAGGCTTCCTGAGAGCCATTGAGAGCAGCTCTTGTCACCCAGGGCTTCTTCAGTAGAAGTGGCCTGGACTCAGCAGCTCTTGACTTCCAACATCATGGCTGTATCTGAGAGGATACTTCTATTAATCTTTCTTTTAAAAGCTTTTTTTCTTAACCCTTTGTATCTTGGTACTTGTCTCACTCTGTGTCTGAAATAGTTTGCACAGATGCTGCTGTGCATACCAAAGCTTCCTTGTGCCATATGGACATCAGGATATTTGGGTATGGAAAAGTTCACTGGAATGGCTTCATGCCTTCCTTGTTCTCCCACTGCCTCTCCCCTTTCTCCTCCCATGTACATAGACATTTAGAGAACTGGTTATTGAAGTAATATCACTAGTATGAGATGCACTCTTGTAGAGCACGAGAACAATTTGGCCATTGTACTATGCTTCACTTCTTCAGACTGGGTAGGGAATGGCATTGCATAGGCCACTAGAGATGTACCTCCTGAAGAGCTCAGAGAAATTCTGGCATCCACTAATACCTTTGAGTATTAAAAAGCTTGTATTTAAAAGTCTGTGCCTAGAAATAAATGTAGGGGCTGTGTCTCAAGCTACTTGGCAATGACCATAACTGCAGTATTTTCTCCTTCCTCCTGCCAGCAAACTTAGGTGGCCAGAAAATGTCTTTTAGCACGTTCTCCAGCAGCAGCTTCCTGACCCTGCATTTCAAAACTGATGAATCTGTGGGATATAGAAGCTTCAAAATAGTTCTTGAAGAGTTGTATCAGCAGCCAGCACAAAGTGGGCTGGAAGGCAGCAACCCGTGTGAGTAAGGCTCTGGGTCTTTCCCTGCCTATGCCACAAAGCTCTCCTGTTGTTAAAATAGTATTGGAGGTTACAGGCAGGGACATTCGTAATGCTTATTTGCTGAATGTGCTGCCCCTAAAGCTACTGTCTGAGATCACTTCAAGATACTCCTCCATACTCTGATGTATCCAAAACTGCAGCAAGTTAATTCAGTGCTCACCCCCGGCACTTCACGCTAGGTGGTAGTCCTCGTATCTCTGCAGTCCTCACTGTCACCAAGCCAAATACAGAAGAGTCCCTGAGGAATGACTGTTTATTTAAACTAGGTTTTGGGTTGGCTTGTTTTTGTTTAAAACAGATGCTTATTGGGAAGAAGGATTGGTCTCAGCATGTAAGTGACCTCTGATTAATTAATAACCACCGTCTGGAACCTGACACTGTAAACAGGAAGCAGAATGCCAAACAGTTTAATCGATCTGTGCTAACTTTTGCTCGAGAGCTTGGCTGCTCTTGCTAGAGAGTTGTGCCTTTTCCTGTGACACACAGAAGGCATAGTAGGAGCCCATTATAAAAAGGTTAGTTCCCATGGCATGATCCAGAGTGCCATCAAAACAGGGGAAATAGTAGATGTGTTGTACTTCTGCCCTTAAAAATCTCAGTAGGTTTCTCCAAAACAACTCTGCCAATGACAAGCTTTTAATTGACTTATTTTCTCTTAAACTTTTTTTCCCCCTTGACTCCTCCTCTGTATTACCAGTTTCTGAGGAAAGTAAATACTGTTCACTTCTAGTTCTATCTCTTTCCTTTCTCATGCCAACACCTCTTGTGATCAGTGAAAGCTGATGGTGGTGGGAAACATGTTATTTATGCATTGTTTCACTTGCTGTTACTGGAGACAGTTGGGAACAATTTAGAGAACTAATTTTAGAAAATAGAGACTTACTGTACTGGAAACACTTCATAAATATCAGTCGTTACTAAAAAAAGGGGTCAGGAAATGTTTCTCACCTGCAGAATGTGACTTCCTGAAAAATCTGTGGAGAGCTGCTGACCCAGGACATGTTGGCAGCCTGTACACATCTGGGACATCAAGGTTCAAGTCCTTCCTCAACTAGTATTAGCTGAGGTCATTTTTTAGTATAACATGTATGGACAACTTCTGTTCTTTTGAAGGGAAAACTAGAGCAAAGCGTTCCCAACTGTCTCTAATACAGACACTTCAATCCCACCAGTGGGCTGTTGTGGAACCTTTGGTGGACTTGGCTGTCCAGAACAAGTTTGGTGCTTGTTTGGTGTTGGAGCATATTAGTTCATCCAGCTGTGACCAATTTTCTTTAACATAAAAAAAACCAAAACCCAAAAATATTCTAATAGTGAGGCAATAATTCCAGAGAAATGCAGATTTTCAGCAGTGGATCCATCCACCTTCATCTCTGTTGCATGTAGATGTCCATGATGGTGGCATAGGTCTCAAATGTTTCATCAGACTAGTTATACAGCCCAGATCTGTAGCTTTGATGTAACCTCCATCTGTGCTGGGGTCTGGCTCCTGAAGAGGTGAGTGGCTGATTTGCCTCTGGGCTCCCCGTGTTAATCATAACAGCACCAAACCCTTAGAGGTACAAGTCAAAGCTCTCTGTCAGCACAGCACAAAAAGCCCTGATACCTCAACTGGGATTCTCAAAAGTCTCCCTGTCATGTAAGGTTATAAGTCTTGAAGCATGAGTATTGCTTGGCAGCAAATGTTACAAGTGAACTTTTGACTCTTCCTGTTGTCTGATCTATGAGGCTTTCTAGACTGAAAAATTTATTTATTTTCCTCCTTCCTTGCCCAGTGCTCAGACAGAACAGTTCTAGGGAAAAAAATACTTGTTGCCAAATGTGAAGGATGGCAAACCTATGCTTGTGAAAGCTGCGCACACACACTAGGGCTTTGGTGGATTTCCTTTCAGAAATGACCTGGCACTCCTGGAGCTGCAAAAACCCATTGAGCCAGGTGCTGTTTGGAGCCCCATCGTATTCAGCTGTGCTGGGGTTAATGATTACAGTAAGAGCCTGACATGGGACATAGGGTTTAGTATGTGTGTGGGGAGGGAGGTAGGAGAGCATTTTTGTATCTTACACACTAAGGGATGATAAGAGTGAAATGAACAGTGAGCCTTCAGGAAGGCTTGCTTCCTATTATCTGGTTAAAATATAGCATGAAGGTTAGGAATGCTTCTGCTGTAGTCAACAGGCTTTGAATCATGTTCCTCCAAGGCTTTCCTGTGACTTTAAGGTATAAGCGTAGGCTAGACATGATCTAGAGAACAGCAAAGATCACCTATTCTACCTGCCTTCTTAACCTGTCACTGCTGTACTATGACCATGAAAGTTTAATGAGCCAAAAATAAGCATGCATGTCCCAAGGGAGCTGTTCTTGTTTTTTTCTCCATAAAGATTGGTATGCACAGCACTAATATGACATGCACCTCTGTGTTGGTAGCAAAGTCATGTCTGAGATAGCAGGGGCTGAAAGTTAAAGAAAAAGCTTTTAAGTTTCCTGTACCCTTTGTCTAAACCACAGAATATCTGTGTTAGAGGAATATTTTTGCTACAGTATATAATTTAGATTTTATACAATAAAGTGCAAATTTTGGATAAAGCTGGGAGAAGTTACTCCTTCCAGTTTGTTATGTGCAACTTGAGGCAGGACTTGCGGGAAGGAAAGGGGAAGAACTGAAAACAAATGTTAAGCAGTGGGTAAATGTGATCTAAATAGAATCAGTTCCCAAGAACAGAGCATGTGAATAAGGATGCTACACAAGCATATGGATCACACCATGTCCTGTTAATAGAATCCACAAAGAAAATGCCACAGTCCTTCCAAGAACTGGCTAACTATATGCACTGATGATGGGAGACTTCTGCACTCAAGGAGTGAGGTCCTAGGGCAAGCTGGCCTCAGGAAAGTGTCTTTCCTCAACCCCCTGGATCCATGGCTCTTTGGAGAGTCTTCTCTTTCATCTTCTTAGAAACAGCCTTCAAAAGATGTTCAGTTTGACTGTGCTGTGGCCTCAGACAGTGGTATTAGGAGAAAGCCAGATTTGACTCATTAAAACACCACTCTCAGGCATCCAGCGAGTACAGCGAGGGAACATATACATTATTAAAGCTCTGTCTTACAGTCTGGTTATGGAATATTTGGAAGGAGGGAGAAATGAAGCAGTGAGTTAAGAGGCAATAAAAGCAGGGGACTGACAGAAGTAAGAGCAGGGAAGCCGTACCTGGTGTCAATGCGAATTTGCTTTCCAATACAGGCAGTTCTGTGGCAACAACCTGCTCACCAGGCAGGGGGGAGGAGGTATGCACTGCCCCAAGATGCTCAACAGTGGATGGTGAGAGGCAGGAGCTGGCAGTAAGAATGGGTTTCTCTGACATGAAAGAGCACCCATGACCTATTGAGGGCAGTGATAGCTCAGACTGGGGGCGGTGCCAGGTGGGCACCCTGTCACCCCTCCTCAAATGTTGCCTGCAGTGTGTGAAATGCTTTGCAGAGAGGAGCCAGGCTGCATCTTCTGCCAGAAAGCTGACACATCTGGAAAAGAAAAGCCAAGGTGGAGGCTAAGTGAAGGGAAATGAACTCGAGGGAGATGAGATCACAGAATCACAGAATGGTTTGGCTTGGAAGGGACCTTAAAGATTATCTAGTTCCAACCTCCCTGCCATGGGCAGGGACACCTTCCACTAGCCCAGGTTGCTCAAAGCCTCATCCAGCCTGGCATTGAACACCTCTGGGGATGGGGCATCCAAAGATTACTCTCATGGTGTTTCAACACCTGGGGCCTCTGTCCCATGTCACCGCCACTGGCAAGCAGCGTGGTCAGATGCCTCCTGGTGCCTGTCTCCTTGTGATGGCTCGGTGCCTGGGGAGGAGAAACTTCTCCTCTTCATCTTCAAATTGAAGAGACCTGTACCACCTCCTCATTCAAAACAGCCATGGACCCCTCTGACAGGAAATGTGGGGTATGTGTGCTCGAATGCAGGTGGTCCAGAGCTTGTCTGTGTCCCGTCTGACTGGCCCTTAGCCAAACTCCAGCACAGTTAGCGGCAAGGAAGCACCCTACTAGCTGGCTGGAGGTTAATCTGGGAAAGCTGTTGGGGCAACGACAGACTTGGGGATGCTGTCAGAAGGTGTGCAAGTGCTCATCTGTGCCCTGCATGAGGCTTTCATCCCTGGTTGTGTGCTGGCTTTGCTCTGTCTTAGGGGTTTGTCCCAACCCTTCTGGTCTTTTGGTGACCCCTGCAAGAGACAAGAGGTATGGGGACTACAGGGCTTAATATCTCATGCACACTTCCCACTGGTGACTGCCACCCTATTACTGCTCCTGACTGATAGGCTTGGTTCCCCTGCCAGCTGCATACCTCCTAGGTTCAGAGGGCCCCGCTCCAAGATGCACTGACTGCAAAAGCCAAGGTGGCTCCATACAACTGTCTGGAGAGACACTCCTTCTCCTGAAGCATATGAAATTCTGTTTTGTGTAGTATCAGATAATATATGTGCAAAGGGAAGTAATACCCAGGCTGGGGTCTGTCCCCAAAAGTGTGTTGAACAGCTGCCAGGAGCAGCTACAGGGCTGTGACTCCTACCTCTGCAGCCTCCCTGGCACTGTCTGCGTTTCCCAGAGGAAGAACTGGCTGCCTGGTTCCAACAAGCAGAGATCTCTCTCCTCTCCCACAAGAAGTGTGTGAACTACTGGGGACAAAATATTGAAGAGACCAACACCTGTGGGAGAGCTGTGACGGCAGCTTTTTGCATGGTATGTAACCAAGGGCGTGGGAATGCTGTGCTGCACACAACCAGGACCCAAAGCCATGCCCTCCCCTAGCTTCCTGGGTGTGAATGCTTTTGACACTGCTAACAGGTGATAACTCCTTGCTTTCTCCTTCTCTCTCCTTCCTCTTTTCCTTCTTTCAGGGAGGCTCTGGGTGGCTGCTGATCTGTGGGACTGATGGGCATTACAAGCTGGTTGGTACTGCAAGCTGGGGCAGAGACAAGTGCCATCCACAGTCACTATCAGTCTACACCAGGGTTTCTGCCTATAGACACTGGATTTCACCAGTCACAAACGAAAATTTTTGATTAACTTGAACAGGAGGTTTTTGGGGGTTTGTGTATTTTTCCTCTATAAAGAGGTGGTGATGTATACTGGATAAATGTTGGTGACTCAGGTCACCTTTGTGCAAACCCTACCTCTTTGGAAGTCCAAACTTGAGCACCCGGTTTCAGAAATTCTGTTTCTATTCTAATAAGGCTTGTGGTGCTGTAGTGCTAATATAAATTCAGTTCCCGAAGGGTACCTAGGAAATACTGTCCTTCTGTGTTTGGGTGCATGTTTAGTGTCAAGTCCCTTACACAGCTGGTACTCATCTGTCAAAACAAAATTCGTACCCCTGTTCCTCTCAGATAACTTGATTTACCAGAGGGAAGTAGCTGTGGCAGCAGCAGGGATAGCTAAGATGGACTGCTTCAGCTGCAGCGTTACTTCGCTGAAAAGGAAGTGATCTGCAATCCATTGCAATGGTTCATCCATTGTAAATATACCTTCAGGTTTTGGAGAGATTTATCTATGCCAAGCTCTTAGCCTTGGCTGTCATATTAAGAGGGTCGTACTGACACGATGCAATTTGCCAGCAGCTTGGTTTTTTTTTTGTTTTGTTTTAAATTGAAGAGTTTAAATACACTCTCTTGGAGGAGGGAAAGGTGGTGTCTCACTTATCTGAATCTTCCTATGAGCTAGTAGCTAAAAACTAGACTTGGAAGTGTATTTGTGAAGAAGGGTTTTAATGCTCAGACCTATCAGTGAATCGCAATCCAGGAAAACTCTGGCTGCATCCATCTCCTCTGGTTTCAGCACTGTTGTGCACTATATATTCATCTGTCCTTTAAACAGAAGATAGCAGGCTCTTCTCTGTCTCTGTGCTGTATTTCCATATTTAAGTGGACTGCAATATACAAATATAGGAGTGTTTGTGATGAAGCATCTTCATGGCTGTTGTCTAGCCAAGAGAACTCAGCAATCATCTGCTGCCAAAATGTCTGAAGAACTGCAGCCTGCCCTTACACCAAGTAATTCAGGTACAATAGTTTAATAAATCAAAAGTTACGTACATGATCTTTTTGACTTACCACACACTAGTCACTCTGTTGCTTAAAAGAAACCCATCTCTCTCCTATTCCCATCCCATGCTGATTTTGGAAAGAAAACCTCATATTCTAGCACAATTCAGAAAACGTCAGTCAATCTTCACAAAAAATAACAGTGCCTCTGAACTAGCAGAGCTGTAAATTGCAGTATTTTGTCCGGCTGCTGTTGCTGATGACTGACTGGTGTTATAACTAACTTTAAAAAACCACTCTGCCATCATGACAGCAAATATGTTGTGGGTTTTGGCTCAAAGATGTGATTTCCCCAATGTGTCTTCAGCTGTGCAAATAGAGCAGCTTAGGGTCTGTAATTCAGTGCTGTATCACAGACCAGGGAGGCTTCCTATTGTGAAAATGTGCTCGGCATTACGTGAATAACCTGCTTGCTGAAACATTCAAAGACGTTGGGGCAGGATGGGTCCACCATGCCTGCTCTTGGTAGCAAGAGCCAGTAACCACTTCTTTCTTCTGGAAAGAGGATGGGCTGTCCACTGAAGTGACAGCCGCATCCCAGGTATGGTCCTGCCCATGCCTCGGGAGATTGGCAGTGCTGCAGGGTGAAACCAGTCTCTGGGGAATTCTTGTGGTGGCAACAGAAGCCCCTGGCCTTCCATGGGGGATTTTATACCTCAAATTTCATTGGGAGAAGAATGTTGGAAAGCTTCTGGTAAAGCTGAAGAGAAGCAATTAATATTAATCTGATCATTGTTTCTTTACTGACCTAGAAATGGGCAGCTGGGTGGTAAGGGAGGTAACTACTGACCAGGTAAGGAAAGCGTCACCATATAAAATAATTTGGACTTCCAGTGGAGAGCTAGAATTGAAATTAACATGTAGGGTGTCTGCTGTTTACCTTGTCCCTCAAGATCTGCTGCATGATCTACTTTTGGACCATCTATTTCATGCAGAGACACTTGGTAAGAGAAGAGAGAGACCTGGTCCAGGGTGAGGTGCAGCACGTTGTACAGAGTTTTCCCTTTCCACCTTTTTATAAGCAAGTCTGGCTCTTACATTATAAATATGCTCACTCAGAGAAAGGGAACAGAAGAACCAAGAATTTTTTGCACCTTTTTGAAGGCAAAGGCACTTAGATACTGAAGAAGGAGACATAGATGGTGGGGTAAAGTAGAGTTGCATAATTAGAGCATAACAAGTAATTCCCAGAAGTGTGGAACCTAACAAGTTCTTTCCTCTAGTTCTAAACTTGTTTGAAGCAAAAGCAGATCATAAATTAATCTACACAGCATTGCTTTTTGGGAGAATAGCTCTGCTCTCCAGGACGGTGGCTTTACCACACTGTAAATGTTATTCCTGATTCATAACTTCAGAAATACCTCATGCACAAATGCCACAGCACCGATGTTTTTCTGCTTAAAGATGGCATGGTAAGTGGATACTGCACTAGTTATAACTCCTCTGTGCCTTTTGAGTATATTGCCAACATAGGAATTCAAAGTCAGGAGAAAGTTTTCCCAATCACCAACTCCTCCAGCCCAGGCTGCAGTTCAAGCTAACCTGGCTTTCTTGTTCCGTGGGCTCTGCAGTTTGTGCACAAAGGTCTGGAGGCAGAGGGAGGGCTCCTGCCTGGCACTAGCTGGATGTGCTTGAATGTTATGTGTTTTTAATGGCACACAAAAGGGGACTGTGAAATCCCAGACAGGCTTCTCATTAAAATTTCTTAAGTAGCCAGGAACACAGCACGTCCTGATGCTGCTAGAAGTATCCTTCCATTAGCAGTTGCTGCACGAAGTTGATTTTCCTATCAAAGAGGCATGTTCTGCTTAATTGCAATGGAGATGTTATCCTGTTTCACTGTTCTTGCTTTGTGGGCTTTTTTTCTCTTTGCTTAGAAGTAGTTTAAGCAAGAAACCACAAGCTGCTGATTGTACAATCAATTTCTTTTTTTTTTTTTAATTTTATCAAGTGCTGGTTGTACAACCAATTTCTTTTTTTTTTTTTTTATTTTATCAAGTGCTGGGTTAAGATGAGTGGTGTGATGTTTTGTCTGTTTTTTTAAGAAAAAAAACTACAAACAAACATAAGTTTTGATTACTCTGTTCCTGGAATAGCTCATGCTTAATGTTGGGGCTCAGATTTCTTCCTTCTAATGCTCTCCGTAGCCTGTCATATTTGTATATGGGCTGAAAGGCCTGCAAGAAGAATCTGTAACATCCGACATAAGTAAAGCTTACAAACTCAGAAGCAGATCAGTATATCCCTGAAGCAAAATAGCCTGAACTGCCTGGAAGCTGCATTTTAGCATCTAAATTTCCTTACAAGAGCCAGTTCTTTGTGTGTGTGTGTTTTCTTTGGATACAGAACGAATGCACCCACACACAAATAAGGAGCAGTTGCTATTTTTCTTCTCAAGATACATACAGGATTTCACCTGTGCTTGCTGTACTCTCTGCTCTCCCTTCGTTTAGTGGCGCCATTTATCCGTTTATATAATTGCTGCTTTTCTGATTAAAGTGCATGAGTACAAGCTGGAAGCTTGACACAAGACAGCCAGTGCTTTTAATTGCCTTTAGCTCAACTCAAGCTGTGGCATCTCTCTTTGAATGCAGCTGACTTGCAAGAAAGTCTGGGAGGGAAATGATGCACTTTTTATTTATGTTTTTTCTCTGGCAAAATAGCTCTGTGAATTTTTATTGCCTAATGGTTTCTCTGACACCTTTTTAAACTGTTTAGCTCTTCACCAAGAGACTATTTTATACGAGACTTGGGCCAGTAATCTATTTCTGTGATCTGGGAAGTGTTATCCTTCCTTTGCAGAGCAATCCATTATGAAATTAGCTGGGCCTGCCTGCTCAAGAAGAACTCACAGCTGCTTGGCTGCTAGTCTTGAGAGGACCTATTAAATGCCATATTTCTGTAAAAAAAGCAGCAAAAACCTATTGCTGACTAGCAGGTCCTGAAATTCATGCATACCAAGGGTAGCATAAATAGTTGCAGTGTGTGATTTTGGAGAGAATAGTGGTCTCTGGCTTAGTAAATACTAACTTCTATCCAGTCTATTGAAATGGGTGATTACATTAGGTGGAAATCAGCTGGGACTTCAGCAGAGCTGGTGGAGCTGGCTTCTCTTCCATTAAAAAATGCCTTTTAAAATTGACAGCACTTAGTGATACAGTTGTTAATTAACTTGTCCTCTGTTAAGCTATGTCCATCCTTGTTATTCTTCTCTTTTGTGGTTCCAAAGCATGGTCTGAAGCTCCAGGTCCTTTCTGTCCCTTGTCTAAGGCATCTCATAGAAATGCTATCACCCTATATCACCCCCATTGATGCACAAAGGAGGTCTGATCTATGGCCCAGTCTTTACAGAGAACATTTCTGCTTTCCTGTGTCCTGGGTGCATGTACCCCATCGTACATGAAGGTACAGACTCAACTTCCTGAGGAACTGGAAGCGCTTGGGAAACTGGTGCCGGGGCCTTTCCTTTGTTGTTGGTCTACTGCTGGCACTGTGTGGGTCAGAAAAGGAACTTATCCCTCCAAGGAGCGTAGCGCTGCTTGCGATATCCAGTTATGAAACCAGTTGGGAGGGAGCTGTTCTCACCTTCTGATCAGGAAAATAAAACCCTTGAATGGGGGCAATTTGAGTTGAATTCCTTTGTAATTGCCCCTCTCCTCATCCCAACATTTTCTGAGGAAATACAGCTCCTGTGAAAAGCCAGAGGAGCACGTTACTCTACCACTCCCTTCTGTAGCTCAGCTGATATTCAGTAGATTTTTTTGCACCAAAGTAAAAGCACTAAATTTAACAAAAACATGTGCTGTAACCTACTCCTGCATTGTAGCTCCCTGGGAGATCGAGGTGACCAGACTGGAAATACCAGCACAGTCCAGTACCAGTTGGGATCCTGGGGGCTGTTAGGTGCCTTGTTCAGCTATTGGAGCCTTTCAGAGTGGTGGGGCAGAAGAAAGGATGCACCCACCTGGCTTGCAAGAGGCAAAGCAGAGCTGACTTTTTAAAAGATGCAACAGTCTCAATTATACCAGGTATTTCTTGGAGTAGAAAACCATTACTTAGTTACTTGAGGACTTTTCTTCCCTGCCTCTGTTTTTATTAACCTCATTTTTCTTTATTCCTGACCTGTGACAGCTGAAACAGTCTTCCTGGGAGAGAGGAGATGAGTGTGTGCACACACATGGCAAGGAGCTGGGGAACAGCTATCAGGCCAGCTTGTTGTGTGAAAGATGCTGTACAGTTTGGGTTGTTTTCCACACAAGGCTCGGAGTCCAAGCAGGTCCCCACACTTTTTTTTTCCTCCCCTCAGCCCTTCCATCCTGCTTGACCAAAGGCAAGTGAGCTGCAGGTTTCCTTAAAGCTGAGATTTTTATTTCCCAGGTTTACTAGCAATAGTGAGACACTCCTTACAGGTGGATGCCACATCACTAATGTACATGGCAGGCTAGGCACCACAGTGTTCCTGTACCTCTGGGGTACAGAGGGAAACCTCTGCCAGTTCTTGCTTCCCTCTACCTGCTCTTGCTGCTCTGCTTCCAGCTGATGAAATCTGCTCCTCACTTCTAGATGCTGTGGGGTGTTGAGAGAATCTGTGAGGTACAGAAAGGAAAATGTGTCTTTATGGTAGGTGGCATGGCATGCTGTCAGCTTAGACATCTGCTTTCCCTCTTTAGAGCAGCTTCACTCCCAAAGAGTGCCAGGTGACAACATGCTTGTCATGGAGACGGTGTGTAGACTTCGGTCTCCCGGCTAGATTTGGCTAGTCACTGATGCTTGCTACATTGGCTCATAGTCCTCATTTTGAACATGCATGTGCTTAAGTGTACTCTTAACTAAGAAATGCTCCAGCTCAGGTCCCTGATGTTTATCTTCGGGCTTCCTGTGGATGTTTTCTCACTTTCCTCCTTTGCTGCCACCACGTGGACATGTCTCTGTGTTCGTTTAAAGTCTGTAGTAACCTTTGAGAAGAATATGCTCCATCCTCGATTGTACTGCAGTTTTTAATTGTACACAATGTGTTTCTTCATTTGCTGCCAAATTCATCTGGGTGGAAGTTGACACATGAAAATAACAAGGAGAGAGAATCTCCGTCGTGTTTTTCTTTCCATTTTTTCTATTGAAAGATTTCCGAAGGGTCTGCATTTTTCACACTCTAACAAAGGTTATGCAGAGTGACTGAGAGTGCATAGCAAGTTACAAATCTCAGACAGAAGTTTCACAGACATCTCAATCAAAAGCCAAGCTCAAGCCTAGTCAAAATTTTTCCAAAGGGCTATTTATGAGGCAATTATATGCAGAAGGATCTGTGTCACTGAGGGTTGATTGACTGGCTTTTACATACCATACATTCAGCTCTGAAAATTGCACTTGGGACTCAACACCATTTATGCAGTCCTGGAAATACTATTTTGAAGCAGAACTCTATTAAAATCACAAACATGGAGTTCTGGAGAAGAAGAGGGTCTAGTGAAGGTGTCTGATGCAGCTCATACAGCTTAATGACAGAACAGCAGTGGTGCAGCAGTGCAACTGGGATCCTGTTCACCCTGGGGCTGGCTGAGGCCAAAGCCAAGTGAACACTGTATTTTAAATTAAATTGCACACAGACAAGGATGATCTAATTTTAGATTAAACTGTAACTTATTTTCCTATATTTCTCCATCAATAACCTTCAGCATTAAATTCATCATGTATAATCTGCTACTGTATAAAAAAGCAGCATATAAATGCAGCTCTGTGAGATATGGTGGCAGGTCCTGCAACCTTTGCTTTTGTGAGGTTGTTTCAGTATTACACATAAGCAAAACACTCAGCAAGTCCTTACTTTGCCTAGCGATGGGGTATCAGAAGGGAGAAGATCAGTACTCTTTCCCTCAGCAATGAAAGGTTGAAAGCAATAGGTAAGTTGGGGGGCTGATCTTCTCCCCTGTCTCCTTTCAGTCCAGGATACAGTTCAGGGGTCATTGCTGGAAGTAAACACCAGAGAGTGCTTTCTCCTCACTTTGTATCAGAGAACATTCTTGTGAATTGCTGGAGGGGTCTCATTTGATCACTTTACAGCCTAGATAGGAGCAAAAAAAGTTTAAAGGAGACACAGACTTTAATGCATCAAATGCAATTCTAGGTGTATGAAAATCTGTGCTGAGTCCAGTTGTCCACATTGATATATCAACTGTCAGGACAGATCATAGCTGGATTCACTCCTTGATATTAGCCACATAGCAGGATGTTCAGTGTGGTTACAGTATCTAAAAGAATAACTAAATCTCATGTGGTTTTATCCATTACGATAGCTCTGACAGAGCAAGTTTGGCCCCAGGGCTGTGAAGTCCTGATGCCAATATGAAAGAGAATTATTATTCAGCTTCGGAGAATCAGGAATGACTCTCTTTCCATTTTCTCTTTCTTTCCTCCCTCTACTGGCCGACAGAATAAAATCACAAAGCATTTAGAGTTTTCTTTTGGTCTTCAGAGACGTCTGAATCTAGAATTCAGAAAAACTTCCAGCTCTTACTCATCTTGAAGGTAGAATTCAGATGAGCAAAAAAGTAGGTGCATCAAAGACCTCTCCAAGGTTTCTGTGCTGTTCTGGGGCTAACCTTGGTTTCAGCCCTGGGCTAGTATCTGTCACAGAAATGCTCTAACATTGATGATGTCCATGAGTGCCTTAGACAGAAAATGCCTTGAGAGCGAGCCCAGTGCATCTGGCTGCCTGGGCCCAGGCTGACCATTATCACCCCAGAACTGCAGAATCGCTGCGGTGTGAAGGCACCTCTGGAGGTCTCCAGCCCAACCCCTTGTCAGAGTAGGGTCACCTACAGCAGGTTGCTGACGGCTGTGTCTAGTCAGGTTTTGAATATCTCCATGGATAGAGATTCCACAACTCCTCTGGGCAGCCTGTTCCAGTGCCTGAACACCCTTAGGGTAAAAACGCTTTTTCTTATGTTTAATTTGGATTTCCTGTATTTCAGTTTGTGCCCATTGCTTCTCATCCTTCTAATGGGCACCACTGAGAAGAGCCTGCTCTGTCTTCTTTACTCCCTCCTATCAGGTATTTATACACATGGATAAGCTCCCACTGAGCCTTCTCTTCTCCAGGTGGTACTGGTGCATGGGGTTGTTCCTCCCCAGGTGCGGGACTTTGAACTTCATCTTGTTGAACTTCACAAGGTTCCTGTCAGCCCATTTCTCTGGCCTGTCGAGGTCCCTCTTGATGACAGTGTGACCTCTGGCATATCAACCACATCTGTCTATTTTGGATCATCTGAGGATGCAGTCTGCCTCCTCGTCCAAGTCATTCATGAAGATGTCAAACAGTATTGGTCCTACTATCAACCCCTGCGGTCTGCTGCTATGGACTGGCCTCCAGCTAAATGGGAAAAAAAAAACCTCTTAGAAGTTGTGTGTTGTTCCATGTAGAACAAGAAAATGAGTTGCTGTTGGTTTCCATATGTTAGATAAGGTGCATTTATAGAGCTGTGCAACAAGGCTGGAGCCTGCTGAGTGACAAACAGCGCCATTGCTTCCCATCCATGAGAAAAATTAAGCCAAAGGACAAAGCTTCCAACCCAGCTGGTGTGGGAGATGCTGATGAACTCTTTCACTATCTGTTTTCCTTAGATCTTGAGATGCAACACACTGATAACATTGCTTGGAAACACACCACAGCCTTGATTAGATGTGACCATCTCTGCAATCTGTATCATACCTGTTCCCTTGATAAAACATCTTTTGGACTAAAGAGTTACTGTTCACGGGAATGCAACTTGCATCCTTCTGTTCCTTCTAGAAGCTTTTGAGGATGCTAACAGGAAACCTTGCGCATATCCAGTATTGGTGTTAAATGCTTTTACACCCCGGAGTTTTAGACTTTTCCTTCTATATTGCCTACTGGTTTATATTTTCTGAAATGCAATCTCTGAGTATAAATTGAGATGATGTAGCAACAAACACTTTTTAAAGTCTGCTCCTGGTGAAAGAAAGCCTGTCCAGCTGCATTAAGAGAAAAATGACCCTCTTAAAGTTGTTCACCTCCCTGACAGAAGAAAGCTATATTCTGTTCTGCCTTAGACAATTTAGTAGCAGCCATTTCAAAAACAACCTTCAGCATCTTAAAAGAAAACATGCTTTTGACAAGGCCGCTAAAAAAAAAGACCCTCATAAAAAGCAGGAGTAATAAAAGGTATTCTCTCAAAACAGTTGGTGAAATAATGGGAGGTATACTGACTACAGTTAAATTTTGCTATCCTGTTGATTACTGGCACCTCAATGCATAGATTTTTCTCTCTCTCCTGGTCTGTACAGGAGTTATTTGGATCAGATCTGCTTTAGATTTAGTATGCTCTTTAGACTGACAGTGAGAAAAGCCATCTTTAACCATCTCTTTAACCATCAGGAGAGCTCTTCATCTTTCTTCCCAGCTTCTTCTAAGTTCTTCATCTGTGACACACTAGATGTTTCACAGCTTTTGTTCTGAGAGACTTAGATGTATCCTATGTATTGTGGTAAGATGGCATTTCTTATAAGACTACTTGAAATCCTCTGTGTAGCAGGTTCACCCAGCTATTGAAAACAGTTCTGAAGACGTAGCCTACAGCACCTTTGCAATGTTTTATATGGCTATTTTAATACAGCAGTTAGCACTCTCTACCTCTCCTGCTCCCCACACTGCAGTTTTTTAAAAGACAATAGCACTGCCTCCATAGATCACAGAAAATCTGCTAACAAGGAATATCCCATCCAGACTACACAACTGTTTAGGATTGCCATAATTTTCACCATCACACTACTTGTTGGTCTGAGGGGTTTTTTAAATTTCTGCAGAGGCTTGTGGGGACACAGCTCAATCATCACTTTGCCAAAACAAAAATCAAATATCTCGGTTCTGATCTGAAATTATTGCAGTGAAGTGGTGCCAGTAGGATGTTTACTCACAGGAACATAATGTGGATAGTCATAAACAGTGGTAACAAATTTGTTGGCTTTTTTTTTCCTGGACAAGTATGCAATTGCAACGGTGATGCAGATGGTCCCTCAAACACTGGTATTCTGCAGTGCCTATTTAAGGCTTTAAAGAGTTGAATCCTTTGGAAACATCTGCAGAAAAAGGAATAGAAAGGATTTTGTGATGCAATGGTGTCCATTGGATGACGTGTGGTGAAAAATGCCCGAGTGCTATCCAAAGCTTTCAGGTTAGTTTCTCTCCAATCACATCATCCATCAGGGCTAGCTCAGAAGTTACGGACTGCCATGTTAAATGCTGGAGAAGTAATCCCTGGAGGACTAAACAAAAGCTATGACTATTTCTTACCCATATAAGAGATTTTGGAAAACTGTGTTTTCCAGTCATAGGGCTGGTGTGTTTCCATTACACTTGCATCCCAAGAGATGTAAGGGTGTACTGGAAAAGCAGATTTGGCATTTTGTTGGAATACCCAGGTGCTGACTTTGCTGGGAAGAGCAATGGAAACCTCCCTGTTACACATTTGTTCTGGAAAGCATCACATCCGAGTGTTGCAGACATGGGAAATACCCTCCCACATGTGGGATTTAGGAAGCCATTCCAATCAACTCAGCAATAACCACTTCCTTCTCCCTTTTCTCTATCTGGAGATACAACCCTTTCAGTCCAGCAAATACAATGCTGTTTGGCATGAGTGCTTTGTACTTCTTCAGGGTAAAAATAACCAAGAATCACCCCACCTTTGTAGTCTATTGTTCGATAAGTGGTTCTGTGTGACAGGCTCATGCTTTCAGTCACTGTGAAAATGTGGTCAGTGAAAAACCATCCATAAACTTACTCGATGGTTCCTTTGGATTTGGATGCTTTCAGACGGTCCTTTTTCTTAAAAGGACAGAGCACCTCTTCTTTTAAAAAACAAAACAAAACTTTCAACAGTTTCCCAAGCCTTCTGGGAGTACGAGGTAGTTGGACCCTCAAGGCTGCTGTATACATTTCTGTGAGAGCTGCAGTTAGCTCTGGTACATGAACACTACTAACACATCCATGTAGCAAGAAGTATTGTGGGTTGTAAAATACATACATCCTAAATTTTAAAGTGCTGTTAAATTGCTTTACAGCATCAGCTTTGACTTCATTATCGGTAGCAAAGTGTCAAATAAGGTGTCTGAGCATTTTGTTTGAAGACTTGTTTACAATTTTTTTAATTCTAATGGAACCATAATTCTGAGATCTGCAAAAAAGGAGCCTGCCTGAGTAGTGGCAACTCAGTTTTCCATTTTCTCATGTAGCTGAAGAGCTCAGATTAGGCATATTTAGACAGCTGCTACCACTGCTGTGATGGTCTGAGAACCGACCAGCCCAGCCTGCTGTTGTGCATCCATATCTGAATCAATAATTCTGTTTCTCTTTTATTTGTGCCATTTAGGGACAAATCTGCAAGAGCCCTGCTCCTGCCTGTCATTTTTCAAGATCATAGCTTGTTTTTGGTTTCTTGGAAAAGAGCACTTGCCCTTCCGGCAATATCAGGTTTGTAATACATTTTCTTTAGCAGTGACACATTTAACCTTTCTCAGAACCAATGCTACTATAAATATATGGTGCTTTTCAAATACACAGTAAAAATCACCCTATAAACCATGATTTATTGTCTATGTGTGGAGGCCCAGTATTTCACAATACTATTTTACTCCCTAGTTATTCAGAACTCTTCTCATCTGGGCAAGGACAGCACTGGCTGCATATGACACACTTGGTGGCATGAGGGTCAACTCTTGGCTCTCAGGAACTCAGAGGCCAAAAATCTGCAGGGGACAGGAATGGAAACCTAGATCCTCCTAAGAAAGCAAGAGCTGAGACCTTTTGAAGATTGTAACATTTAAGGTACAAAAGAAAAGTGACAGGTACTGGATGGTGTCTGTATAACCCGACTCTGGTACGGGGGACGTTCATGGGGACAGGTGTCACCTGCAAACAGGATGGGGTGGCTTGGTTTTGCACCAGGTGCTGTGTGCACATCTGGAGGGCTGTGTGGTTTTGCTGGGAAACGGTGTGATGTCCTGGGTAAAACATGGAGCTGGGTGCTAGGAATCCTGCACGACCCACCAGACCCTCAGAGAATTTCTCAGAGAGAAGGAAGCGCATTCAATGCAGAGTGGGTTTAAGTCTGGTTTCCAAAGGAAACAAAGCTTGTCCAAGCACAGCATTTTTGTCTGTCCATGTTTGCTGTCACTTTGCCAGCTATTCCCTCATCATTTGTCAACTCGTTTACCAATTCAACCAGATTTGACTGGGGGAGGGTGGTGCAGAGGATGTGAAGTCGCTGCAGCTTTTGGTGGCTGGGTCACTGGGTGACATAATGATAGTACTACTGATAGATCCAAATGAGTGCCACCACTGAGGCTAAGGCTTACATTTTCCTACTAGTCATTAGCCACTGATACATTAGCTGTACAGCCCAGCTCAAACCACCCCCAGGAGATGTGGTTTCTAGCCCAGCAAGGAAGGAAGGAAAGGCTAGAAAAATGGCAGGAAAGAGGAGGCAGCGAAGGGTGCTGTGGGGGACATTAGGACGTATGACAGGGTTAGAAGGGACATATGGGAAGAGAAAGGAATGGGAATTATGTGACTGAAGGGGAAACCCAGATTCATTAGCTGTGTTCTCACAGAGGTGCTTGCTGTTTGCGTCAGTGGCCTTTGGGCTGCTGTTTCAGCTGTGTTTCCAGAAGAAAGGAAGAGGACCAAATTATTTAGATTTCTTTTCTATTTGTCCTGATCCACATTCTGGCATCTGCAAATGTAGATTTTGCTTTAGGCTGCTTTTCCTGCCCTCATTTTCCTTTTATGAAGGTCTGCAGAGTAAGAGAGACCCTTCAGTTGCTGTCAGTCATTTCCAGGGAACCTTCCTCCTGCTTCCTTGCTCTGAAATGTCCCAGTGTCCATTTTTTGTTACCTGTGTTACCTCCTGTCATTTTCCACCAAGCTTTTTTTGTGTGGCTTTTTCTTATTTTTGTCTCTCTTCTCATTTTCTATGTTCTGTTGTTCCTTCATTTCACACTTGCCCTTTTTTTTGTCTCTGCCTCTCTTCTCCTACCAGCTAGAAAGGCGGGTCCAACTAGGTCAGACTTACAAACTGGTTTTTTAATTTCTCTAAGGATGGAGAGTCTCCAACATCTCTGGGAAACCTGCTCCAGTATCTGACCACCCTCATGGTGGTATTTTTCTTCCTTACATCTAAGCAGAACTTCCCCTGTCACAACTTTGTGCATCGCCTCTCGTCCTGTCACCGTGCACCGCCAAGAAGTGTGTGGCTCTGGCTTCTCTATGTCCACCAACCAGATAGTTGCAGCCAGCACTGAAGTCACCCCTGAGCCTTCTTTTCTCCAGGCTGCACAGACACTGCTTGCTCAGCCTCTCCTCGTGACATGGGTGCTCCAGCCCACTGACCATTTTGGTAGCCCTGCACTGGACTTGTTAGGTATGGCTAAGTTTTTCTAGCAATGGGGTGACCAAAACTGGACACAGCACCCAGGATCATGACTACTGGCAAGGCTCTACCTAATGCAGCCCAAGAGTCTGTTGGCTGCCTTTGCTGCAAGGAAGCACTGCTGGCTCACAGCCAGTTTGTCCACCTCCAGAGCCTTTTCTGCAGAGCTGCTCCCCAGACAGCCAGCCTCAGACTGTGCTGGTGCATGGGGCTACTCCTGCCCAGGTGCAGGACCTGCATTTGCTTTTGAACTTCATGTGGTTCCTGATGGCACATTTCTCCAGCCTGTGCAGGTGCCTCTGAATGGCAGCCCTGCCCTCCTGCAGGGACTGTGCTGCCACTAGTGACTGATCAGCAGCTCAGTTTTGGACTGGGTATCTTACTCCTTTGAGCACAGTGGCCCAGATGATTTTCCATTCAACTTAAAGTCTGCTTATTGAGGCTGTATCTCATCAGTTTTGATGTAAGGCTGCTACAGAGGACCATCTTGAAAGCCTTACTACAGTCAAGGAAACAGCATCAACGACACTCTACATCCACAGAAGCCAGTCACTACATCACAGGCAGCACTCATAGAAATGGTCAGGTTTTGGTGAGTCCATGCTGGGTGTTTCTAATCACCTTATCACTCATGTGCAGGGATTTGCTTTGTAACCTTCCCAGGGATGGAGGTTGGCTGGCTGATCTGTCTGTCTCTGGACTGTCCTTCCTGCCCTTCCTGACGATGAGTGTGACACGTCTTTTTCCAGTCACCAGGAACCTCCCCAATCTCCAAGACATTTGATGGTGATGGAGTAGCCTCATAAAGATATTGGCCACCTCTCTCCTCACCCTGGGAAATTCATCTTCCTTTTCTCCTCTTTTACCCATTTTCTGCCCATTATTTTTTGTTATCCTGCTTAAAAGGCGTTTCTGATTTTTCTTCTGTTTTTTTTTTTTTTTAATTTTTTTTCCTCCTGCATCTACAGAATTGCCCTCTCTAATTTACTTTTTTTTTTGTTATTTTCTGTTTTCTTTGTCCTTTCCTCAGGTATAAGATGACAGCCATTCGAAAAAAAGAACTCCTACACAGAAGTCAGATTTAAAACTTTCGTACAGGATTTTTCCTCACAGTGGGCACTACACTCAAATAGTTGTTCTTATTCTTAAATATGACCCCTCCTCCTCTCCAAGGAGTCATAACATAAGAACACGCTTAAACAAAGAGGCACCCACCTGAGCAGCACTACCCTGGGCTTATCTCCCTACATCATACTTCTTTTTTAATGAAAACCTGCTGATTGCCTCAAAAGATATTGTGTAAACAAGCATAGAACAGCCCCTTAGAGACATGCTCTCTCCAGTTGTATATACACAAATTTATTACTGCATTGTACCTCTAAGAAAAGAATTTTTCTTTATGCTTTTCTCTTCTGCAAAGCACT
>NW_010138217.1:0-12889 GCF_000699245.1 Pterocles gutturalis | reverse complement strand
ACTCTTTCCACAGATTATTTTTAAACTTTCATTACAAAAAAAAACCCAAAAAACCCCATAAAACTTAAGTATTAAAAGGAAATTATCTTGATTTAGTCATGTTAAGGGACATATTCAGACTACGTGGAATCTGATCTTGAAAGTCTAGTCATGGTGTGAATGCTTACAGAGATCACTTAAAGACAGATGAAGCAAAAAATGGTGAGTGGAGGGGTCCATTTAAAAGGTTTGGGAAACACTGTCCCAGGGAGACATTGGTTCAGACAGTTGGGACTCTCATTGCTCCCAGTTTAAATGGATGATGGGTTTTCCTTAAGACTGACTGCTCTCAGGGTAAGTTTCAGGGATCCACATACAACCACAGTACTCTTGTAGAATCACCCCCTCCCCCCCAGCCCTCCAATACATTGCAACCTCTAGGAACATTTTTGAGCTTCTTCAGCTCCCTCACTCAAATGGGAGAAATCAGAGTCCCAAAAGGAGCTCTCAGGTTTTATGGGCTATCAGGCTGGCCTGCTGGTAGGTAAGGTGCTTAAATGGGAAGTCAGCATTAGATCTTTTCTCATCTTTAAACCAGTTCAGCTCTTCATTCTCTCAAAATGCAGACACCTTTATGCCTCGCCAGAAAAAAGAACTGAGGATATCAAGTATCTGCACTTTTAAATGTTATCAGCCATTTCTCCTAATTTATTACATTAAATTGCTGATGGAAGGAAAAAACAGGATTTACCTGTGTACACGTAAAGAGTATTTCTGCTACTAACTTTTTCAGACCTCTGAAGATTTGGCCTTCTTCCCTCACTCTCTCTCTCCCTATCCTTTATCTGAAATCTGCCTTATTTCTCTCTGCATTGGCTTTGGTGTTTAGACTCTCTCTTTCATCTTTCATTGCAACAGTGTTGTCTTCCCTCACCTGCTGGTTATTTCTTTTAACTTCCCTACTGCAGAGAAGAAAGTGACTTTGACTTGGAAGGAACTCCAGCACTGAGACATCCTGGAGTTCCTAATTGTTAGCACCTACAACCCAGGGTTTTAGGTTTCTCCTCTGCTTCATCTAAAGACTTGCACCCCCCAGAAAAGCACTGCTCTTATGTGGGAATGCAACTCACTCAAATGTCATACATTGCCATGCCCCACTACTGTGAGTCCAGAGGTAAGTTAGGGACTTATCTATCAACTACCTTGTATTGAGAGTGCCACAAATATCAAAGGTAAGAGTTGAGACAGATTATGTTTGAGTGCTGCTTTGGGTGTGAATTAGTCTTTAATAATGTTTTTTAGGTATAAAAGTGACTTATCTTGTTGACACAAAAACCTGCCCACTTTGAAGGCACTCACAACCCTTCTTCTCATGGTGCCTTCAGGAGGAGGAATGGGCCCTGGCAGTGAGGAACAGAGGAGCCTCTCTGCAACGCAGCGATGGTTGCATGGGCTGAAGGTACTGCTGCAGAGGGGGGGTTGTGGTCCCTTCTCCTCCTCACAGGCTTGGGAAAGAAGAAAGGATAATGACACTGAACTGGAGAGCTCCTGTGAAGATACGACATGTGTGTAGGGGAACGAGAAGATTCTGAATTAGGATTTGACTTCTGGGACATGAAGCTTTTCCCTTAAGAGACTGGAAGAAGGCGGCTTTGCCCTTAAGCAAAATGGAAGAGGAGGTGATGGAGGACCTGACAGGGCTGGAAGGAGAACTGATGGGAATGTAAACAATGGAAAGATCCAGATGTAAACAAGGGAACGAATTAGCTAGAAAATAGTGTGTTGTTTTTAGTTAATAGCCAATAAAAAGTTTTGTAGATGACGTATTCACAGTGGTAAAAGGCTATAAAAGTAGTTGTAAAAGAGCAATAAAGTGATTCTTCTTTATCACCTACCGGAGTTTGCTCTTTGATCCTGCCACTACACACATGGTCTTCTGTCATGTTTTCCTACTACTGTTTCTTGGCCTGCTTTTCCCTACCACTATCATCTGTGAGCTCTTCTGGTAGCCTTTGCTCAAGGAGAAGACCTCACTTCCAGTTCCTCAGACTCTGTGACTTCTGCACGTGTTTCCAAACTATTTGTTATCCTTTTTAGTTTCTGTGAGGAGTGACTACTTGAGTGCTACCAAGGTCCATGTGTGCTCTGCAGTGCTTTACTGGACTCTGGGGTCTGCCCAGCTGTCGCTGGCTGCTTCAAAACAGCTCATCTTCACACAGCTTTCCACCTGGTCCAAGTGTCCTCAGACTGCGAAGCATCACAGCTGGGTGGATACAGGCACTGCGGAGAGAGGCGAGGGAGCGTGAGGATGGTTGATACCCTGACACAGGTAGGAATCACTCTACAACAGCCTGCCCTTCCCTGGCCTTCACACACCCGTGCCTGCAGCTCCTCCAGAAGGCACATGCAACACTGTGGGTATGTGCATGCCTCCACACTGGCCACTTCCCCATGACCTGTTTTGTTCTGTTCATCTCTCGTGTGGCTTGTCTTCATGTCACATGTCAACACGAGAGGTGTTGACTCGGGATTTTTTGTAGAAGACATCTCTTGGAAAAGCACGTGGCTCTGCAGTGTCACCAGAGAGCATTGGGGAACAGAGGCTCGGTTTTGCTCCCTCCTTTCCAGGTAAATTCCTCTTCTGTCCTGCATTATATGTATGCATTCATCCCTCCTTCTCTTGCTCTGTTCTCTCACAGTCCAGGTGCCCTCACCTTCCTCCTGGGACCCACTTTTTTTTTGCTCTGCTCCAGGTGACCTGTATCACTTTGGGTATGAAGGGGCAGCAGGGTGGGTCCTGCCACCCATCCCATATACCCAGAGAGATATGGTCTGCTGTACTGTTGTAGCAGAGTGCAGAGGATACTCGGCAAGCTGATGGGAGATGACTGTGAATCAGGACCTTAACTAAGGATGTGCAGCACTAAAGGACATTGTTCTTTCCCAGCTTTCTTTCTGTGGAGTAAGTGTCAGCCACCAGAAAGCTGTATGCAGTTCTTGTTCAGTGCAAGGCAAAGTACGGGCAGGAATTTTTGGGCATTGTCAGCTACTGTTATACAACAGTGCTTTGCATGGCACTGCATGTGCTAACGGGGTACAGGGCTGCTGTTAGCCCTGGAAGAGCACCTAGGGATGGATGGGCTGAAGACATTGAATGTAAATGGAGGCTTTGGTGCTTGAAACGTAAAGCTGAGCTCCAGAGTTGCTTGGGATCCCTGTGCAGACGTAGCAGACATGAACTAAATTGCAGATGGTTACAGAGTGCCTTGGCCAGGATCTCAGAAGAGCTGAATGTGTGTGTGCTTCTCTGTTTAAGACCGTGGACTCGATAATTTGGATCCCAGGACTGAATTTCAAGAATCTATCCTTGCACAGCCAGGACAGCTATTTGAGGCAAAAGTGAAATTGATTTTGGTTTAAAAGGGCTGTAAAGGAAGTTACGAGTAAATATGGAGAAAAATAATCTAAAATTTATTAGAAAGGAGCCATTACCCAGCAGGCAGTAAACTACTGAAGATAGGCCATTGAATAACCATGAAAAGAAAATGAGAATGCTCTGGTATATACAAATAAGAATCAGAACATTGCACTCCTGCAATGGTATTTTTTTGCCTTGGTCCATGTGTCACTCTTTTATGGTTTAAGATTACAAAAAGCTGTGAAAGACTAGAGATGCACCCTATAACTTGGAAAAAAACTCTGGATCAGGATTGTTAATGATCAGAAGGCTTTATACCGACGTTCACCCTAGAAAGGCAGCAGTGGGCACGCATTCTGGGAGCGGAGTGCGAGCAGGACTTGTGTGTCAAATTATGTCACAGGTACCGAACTGAAGGAAAAAAGATGGATTTCATACTTGATGCTGGTATGGAAAAGGAAAATCTGGTTGTACGCTGGCAACATCTGGAACATGAAACTGTGGCAGTGGTTGTAATTACACATGGGACTTACTGAACATACCAGTTTGGAGACTGTAGAGAGATTTCCAATAAGTGACTGTATCACAGACATCAAGTTACTGTACAAATTTTGACTACATATTTATAACTGTACAATGGACTTTGAACTGTTACTTCTATGGTCTGGCAACTCCCAGTCCTAGTTCTCTGTTCAGCTCAGATTTGACGGTGTATACAAGGCATATCCAACATGTTAATGAGGAAATAAAATTATTCATTCCACTTTGCCCTTGGGAATTTATAGATGTTTTATTACCAAATATACCTGTGAACTCCTTAGACTTACGGATTAGTTTCAAGACAGTGAAATAATTAATGTCTCACAAAGCTATATATGAGACTTAAGTATTTTAAGAGTAAGAGCCTAACTGCTAGTTTAACCATCCAACTTGATAAGAGTTCAGATTTAGAATACTGTGTGCAATCTTAAATATCATTCACAAAATTCTTGATGGGAAGTGCTTTTAGGATAGTCCTCATAAGAACCAGGACACTAAGTTTAATCGTGCATCCAGCTTTAATAATATCTATATTTCAAGTAGTTACATCAATGTCAACTGTTGCATAGGTAAATTATATATCAAACCTGCAATGCCATATAGAATGACAGAGTTTTTTGAGATAAAGGTTTGGGAAAAGCAATGCTTGAGACACTGCCTCCTTACCCCAAAAGGTGGGTACAGCTCAGTGCTAGTTTGGTCCCTGTCTGGTTATACAGTGACTCAAGAGGCAGGAACCACAAATGGTCCAACAGTCAAGGTGTTTTACAGGCTTCTTAAACAGAGCCCCCTGTAACACTGTGGTGTGGTTCTTTAGGTGTTGTAAGTGGTCCATATGAGAGTATGTAAGATGTACAAACCTGTGACTTTAGTCTTAAGAAAAGTGCATTCTCCATCAGTACAAGTCAAGGACCAGACTTCTTTCAGACACTGGTCGACTAGTGTCGATGCTGCTGTTTTATAAAAATGTGCTACAGGTGCCTTCCATGTGTCTTACTGCCTTGTAATAATTAAGCAATGAGTATCTGAATGTGCAATTATAAATCTATATTCATAGCTCTTGTTTGTCTCAAAAAAGCAAGCTGGCTTGCGGCTGTATCCAGCCTCTGCACCCCCCTGTCCTGCATGTTCCCATATTGGTTTTTTCAGTCCATGGAGTTATGGTAAGTCTCTGAGGGGCAGCAGCATTTCCCTATATAAAGTAACGTGCTGCAATGGGATCTGACTGAAGGAAAGGGCGGCATTGCAAGCAGCTGGTGGTGTGGGATGGAGAAGCAGTTCTTCTGTCTGTTGGGATTCTTTTTTCTTGTGAGACCTTAGGTTTTCCTTCAGTCCTCTGTGTCTAAAATCCTGCGATTTTACACAAGAATCTCAGCCTTCAGAAAAGGGAAAATTATGTTTTTATCCAACATATATACATATATACCTCCCCTATGAGGACAGGCTGAAAGAGTTGGGGTTGTTCAGCCTGGGGAAGAGAAGGCTCTGAGGAGACTTAATAGCAGCCTTCCAGTACCTGAAGGGGGCTACAGGAGAGACGGGGAGGCACTCTTTATCAGGGAGTGTAGTGAGAGGATGAGGGGTAATGGGTATAAGCTGAAAGAGGGCAGATTTAGACTAGACATTAGGAAGAAGTTTTTCACTGTGAGGGTGGGGAGACACTGGAACAGGTTGCCCAGGGAAGCTGTGGATGCCCCATCCCTGGAGGTGGTCAAGGCCAGGCTGGATGAGGCTTTGAGCAACCTGGGCTAGTGGAGGGTGTCCCTGCCCATGCAGGGGGGTTGGAACTACATGATCTTTAAGGTCCTTTCCAACCCAAACCATTCTACGATTCTATGATTCTATATGGAGGGGCTGAGGAGGGAGTTTTGAAGGGCCTTAATTTCCTGCTGGTGCCAGGGACAAAGAGACTAAAAGGGCTGTAAAGAAGATGACATTGCCTCTTTCAGAGGAGCAGTGAGAACAGGTCTAAGCAAGTTAGGCACAGATATATATACTTGCCCTGGACTTACACTCTTTGTTATAGATTTAGTTTATTATAGCTGCTGGAAACAAAGAGCCAATATTAGGTTTGAAAACATGACTTATATAAGATAAAGGAACCCAGAAATACAATGCACATAAATATGAGAAAAGGGAATTGCTTGCTCTCAGGAATGTGGGATAAATTTGCAGAGGCACAGTAAAAGATGAAAGATTATAAAAAACCATTAGGGCTGTCACTGTAAAGGTGTCAGGGAATTACACAGCAAGCTCACATTACCAATTCAAACTGGAGTTTGTTGTAAAGAATGGCCTGGTCTTTAGAGGTAACAGAATAGCAGTGCAAAGTGCATTGAAAACTGATATTCTTAGCAGGCTCATATGGGTATAGCAAAATGTAAATGGTAAGCATAAGCTGTGTACATGTAGCTGCTTCATAAAAACTCAGAGATAAAGAAAATTGTAAAAATGAGCTATTTGTTCAAAATACCAACCTAGAAAAAGAATAGAACTCATGCTGATAGATCAAGACACATTACAGCCATGGTTTGAAGTAAGTGTAGATATATTTATACTTTGCTTTTCTGGCAGAGACTACATTGCAGTGTTGGATCATTATTTGTTTCCCTGTGGTTGTGCTGTAGGCAATCTAGCATTAGAGCATCTTTTAGAGCCCATCATATCTGCATTTGGCAGGCAGAGAACCACAGAAGGGGACTCAGTAATGAGCCAAGGTTCAAAGGACAGGATTTTCAACCATTTTCAAGGGCTGATGGGGGAGATTCCACTGTGTAAGATCTAGTCCTCTATTGGAAGGTTTACTGAAAAATGGAATTAAGATACTTGAGATTTCTTGAAAAGGCTACCAGATCTAAAAGATTCTTCTGCTGCTGAGCCTGTGAGACTGCCTTTAAAACACAATCAGTCTTCCTTTAAGAGGTGGTTGAGAACCAGACCTACTAGTACCAATCTGGATGCTTATAAATACAGATGAGGGTATGCAAAAGTCATACTCTTTAATGGGGAATAAGGACAAGAGAGTGCAAGGAGACACAGCCTGCATACAAAAACAAAACTTTGCAGACTCAAAATGCTCTGCCTGCCAAGGAGATTGCTTCTTTCTCCTTCAGAGTACAAATGCCTGAAGGACAGGCTTTTGGGAGACAAGTAGAATATGGAGATGAAGCCTGGGGAAGCAGCATCTGAAAAGACTCTACTGACATCAGGCAGGGCTCAATAGGAGCTCCTTGAAAGATATTTTGCATGCTGTTAGAGCAGCTAATGCCATTTTATTTTTTATTCTTTTTAAGAACCATAGCAGGGAAAAAAAAAAAAAAAAAGAAGAGGGAGGTGTAACATATGCTATTATTAAGAGGATCAGTGAGGACTGGCTTGAGAGGATCAGACTTGAGAGAAACTGGGGCAGAGAGGCCTGTTCTCATACCTATGCTATCCTACACTATTAGACACTTGTATTAACTTTCCTTACCATAAACCCTACTTAAGGTTTGCCTGAGACAGAATTTTGAACCTGGATGGTTGGTTGCTCCTGGTCTGTGGTTTTTTGTTGGTTTTTTTTAAGCTGTGCTTCAAGGGTCTGAAGAGCAGCTAGAAGTAATTTTGCAAGCCTGTATTTTTCCGCCTGTGTTAATGTCACTAATGTGTCTCTAGCCACAGCGTTGCGCTCTTTGGCTGGCACAAGTGCTGCCTCACCAGGGCTCCTGTCCTACCGGGTGGAGAACAACAGCTCCCAAGTGTCTGTCCCAGTGGATGCACAACCAACTATAAGCCCCATTTCTCCAGCTGGAGTTTCACCATGCTCATGAGCTCACATACGCTCATGAGCAAATGTCCCAGACCATTGGGAGCCACCAGTTTAGGATCTTGGGGTACTCTCCAGTGCTGCTACTGCCTGTTTTTTTTTTGATCTCCCCAGCCCAGAAGAGGGTGGTGGTTTCCTGGCAAACCCTTCAGCCATCCCCAACCCCAACTACACCCCACCTCCATGGCCATCACCCATTCCACCCCTCTCTTTCCTTTCCTGGCTGTTCCCACCTCCCTGGTTCCCACCTTTCTATCCACACAGCTCAAAGGACCGACCCAGCTCTCCTGGGAAGATGAGGCACTGATGGAGAGTGCTGAAGCAAGTGGACATGGTGGGTAGACAAGTTCTGAAAGGAGCAGGTAGGAGTTGAGTTGGGTTGTGTATAGTGCAAGTGTGCTGTCTTGGTAAAATAAAATAAAATACAATACAATACAATACCTTGCCAATGTTTTGGATTCTGCGGCAAAGTGTTATGCTACAAAAGTCTTAGTAAACAGTCTGCGTACTGTAACGCTGGGAATACATTTAAATGTAGCCTGATTTTGCTGTCTTATCTTTGGCTGTGACTGAATGGTGGCTTTGTTTATAGCGCCTGTTTTCATGTACCAGTAAAGCAGCTTATGCAGAGGTGATGTTTAGGTGAGAAAGTGTGAGTCTTTCTGGACCGGGACGGGGAGCAGAAGGAATTTGATGGGGATTCCCACTGTCAGAAAATTGTGTGCCAAGTGTGTATTGAACCTGGTGAGAGTTCAGCAGCATCTCTAATTTTATTTCACTTTGGACAACTTCTACAAAGAAAAGAAACTATGTCCATTTGTACTGGACTGTATTTCAGGGAAATACACTCAAAGGTTACCTTTGTTTGACGGTGCTGAGAGATAAACTCTGTGGTCACTGTGTTGCACTGGAGAAATATGGGGATAAATGAGGTTTTTGCTGTGTTAGATGTGAAACTCCAGCAGAGTGTTCAACTCCCCCTTCTATCTTGTGGTTTATCTTCCTTAGCTTTGGAGCGCTTATGTTGCAGTGATGAGGGTAACCATCACATCTCCATCTGGGGCCTCAGGAACTCTGCCCTGCCTGCCTGTCACTTGTTTATAAGCTTCTTTAGGACAGCTGCATCTCACAGACATGAATACCCCAAAATAAAGAATCTCTTTTCCCTCTTCCCTACTGCCCTCTTCCACTTAATGTTCTTCTTAACTACCTTCAGGAGACTTCCAGCATGTAACTGTGCCTGCCATATACCTTCTACAGCTTACTGAGCACTGCTCGAGGCAACACACTTGACTAGACGTGTTTGAGACTTGGAGTCATGCCTTTTCATCCTTATCTTAAAGAAGACAAAAATAATTTTGCAGGTTACAGTTAAACTTTAATATAAATCACAGGTCTTTGGGTTTACTGCTTTCGTGTCAACAGGCTGCCTTTCGGCACAGTTTTTCTCCCACTTGTATGATTTCAGAGCCATGCATGCAGGTGTTCACTAGCTGGCTGCTGACACTGCTATAATTAGGGGTTCAGGGTGATGGAGTGTCAGAATATGAATGGCTCGTAGACACGTCAGAGATTTACTTTTCTAGTACTTGTGAAAGTAACGAGACTCCTCAGCTACGCAAATGGAAGTTAGGATAAACAAGCTAGTTTGTTTTAAGGTTATGGAAAAATAAACATGACTTTCTCCCCATCCTTACAGCACTGCCCGGGGAGAAGAGTAAGGTCTTTGGGAGACTTTTCATTGTGTATTTCAGAATGTTTAAATGCTTTCTTTTCTTTGAAAGGTACCTGCAAATAAACCAGTTTCTTGTTGCTTCTTCCACAGATCTCTTGGTTTTCTGAAAATCTCTCAGGTAACATACCTGTATTTACAAAGTCAGATCTTGTTTGCTTTGAGAGGCTGTTCCTAATGGGCAAACAAGTAATTAAGATTTCCAGACACCTGTAGCCTACTTTAGCCACAAAACTGTTCATTTCAGAGGGAGCTGGAATAATTTATTCAACTTTAGTCTGCTTTGAAAGACTTAACTGTTGTTCCAGAATATTGGCAAAAACCAAAAATTAAATTGGGGCTCACTGAATAGGGAATTGTTGATTCTGGTTTCTATGTTTGAGTTTTCAGAGTTATTTAAGGTACTCCTTTTGTGGGCTTTCTGGGCTTTTTCACCTCTTAACGAACAAAGAAGATATTTTTTTTTTAAGGACTTAAGTCCTTAACTGAAGGAATATGCTCTTAAGATGTGTGAGATGGCCAAAGATTGTAACCATCAGGGAAACTAGAAAATAGTGACCCAATTACTGCTGAGATTAAAAGTAAAATGAGGGTGAGGACTTATATGGTGAGATTGTGAAATAGAATCTGAGGAGACTGATCTGGACATTTTCATACAGTCACGAAGAAGGACAGTAAGGCTTGTTAACCTTTTTCATTGATTCCAGTTTCCTTTACATTTAAATTGGAATGTGTAATGTTTCTTTTTTTTTTTTTTTTTTCATTACTGTGTAGTGTAATACAGTTGCTGTTGCTATTAACCTTCAGGCAGACAGAAAAGCAGTGAGGGTTGATGTGTGATACACTTTATCTGGAATTAATAGCCCTTGCCCTCAGTTTCACAGCAAATAATGTAAGACTTTATTTGTGATAAAGGCAGCATTTTTAAGTAATGTGGGTCTGAAAAGCCATTTACTGTTGCCTGATGGCAAACTCTACTTTTTATGGCCATAGGTGTCTTGCAGTGCAGAGGAAGGAGTTAGAGAAAGCAGAGATAATGAAACCCCTACAAAAGCTTAATTCTCCATAAATGGCACATGGAGAAAGCATGACAGTAGCTGCTCTTGAATCCCCAGCGAAGAAAAGTTCTGCCTGGTGTAACCAGCTGTTACCTGTGCAGGGGATGGAACAGCAGAAGACTGATAAGGATGTCATGAAACCCACTTTGTTGGGCTGCACTCTGGTGGGACCTGCGGTTACGTGCCCCCACTGGGACTACTGTTGGAAATTGTGTTGAAAAGATGTGGGAGCATCCTCCGTGTGGCAAAATTTCTTTATTATGGAGTGAGTTTGTTAGGTCTTAACATTCATTTGTAGACAGCAGCATCTGTGGGGAAAGAGGTGGGGTTTCATGGGGCTAGGGAGTCGGATGACTCGTATTTTCACAATTTCTGCTTTCATGTATGCCTGCAGTGTCATTCATGTCGTACAGATAACGTCTGTGGAAGTGAACTGCTACACTGGGCTGCTGAAGATACAGCTGCCCAAAAAAAATAGTGCAACTGATTTAGTATGAAACCAGGTTTACAGGGCACATTGTGGAACAGGTGAAGAGTAAGAGGCAGGAACATCAGGTCCTGATTTTGAGTTTAAAAATTGAGGTCTTCAGAGTGTCGTTTAAATCATTTAAGGACATTTAGCTAATGCCCTGGTGCAACTTTGAAAAATTCATCTGACAGCTCTACTTAAGATGCAAGCCAGTCAGGTACAGGATACTCAGGTATGCTCTCAGGAGGCAAAACCAACGTGCCAGTGAGAGGCAAAAAAAGAGACAGGGTGGAAGACCACAGCAGAGGCCACAGGTGATAACTCAGCTTGGGCTCATAAATCACATGGTAAACTCTGATAACACTAATGCTCTTACTGTGTAATACTGATTAGCACAAAGTAATAAGTGACAGTTTAGCTCTTTCATAATTTGCTTTTGATACAATCTGATGTTGAAACAGATTTTTCCCATGTCCCTTTGAGTTTGTTATCAGAGCTGTGCTGCATGTGGCCTTTCACAGCACTCTCTACAATAAAAGGCAGAGGAGATCTCACTCAGCCCACCATCAGAAATGCCTCCCTTTCCTTCCTTTACCTGTCACTGTTTGGACCTATGCTATGATAGCTGGACTTTTTGCACAACCAGTTTGGTTTTCCTACCAGTGGTATTAATTTTACTTGCCTGTCCTACAAGGGAGGACGTCTTCTTCAAAAGAAAGGCGAGGGCATCTGGGGCAGGGCTCATGAGTAAGAATGTGTGATCTGTGCAAAGTCCTTTCCTCTGCAAAGGGAAGGCTGCAAAGTCTAGATTTGCTCAAGTTTTGTGTCTGTCTAATACCTTTGGAGTCAGCAACTGCATTGCTCAGGTCAGACTTTGTATTTAGGAATAACCCTGCTCTCTCTGCCTTTGGAAAAGTTGCTATCCATGGATAGGATGGGAAGACAGCTGGGCTCTTGTTGCTAAGGCAGAGATGAGAATCCTCTTTAGTGTTGCTGAGGACAATTAGAAATAAGGAAACAGCCCAAATTTACGAAGTTCCTGAATCATGATGTTAATTTTCTTGAATTACCTAGGGGGCATGTCGTTGTTCTTCTCTGCTTGTGTGATTAGTGCTTTTCTATTTCCCAAGATCAGGAGACTGCTGCACGAGTTGACAAACCATCCACGGGCTACTGAGAAGTCAGTTGCCCTCTGAAAAATTAAAATTTTCTTCAGTTGCATGCGTGTAGGGCTTGGTAAACATGTTCCTATCATGCTTCTTGAAAGCCCATAGAAAATATTTCAGTCGTTGCTAGAAACTTGTTGCCACATACCTCAGCCCCTTACTTACTGCTGTATCTCACTCAAAGGGAACAGCCATTCCTGCACTCCCCTTGGGAAAACACACCCGGCTGAATGCCTGTGCGTGTACGATAACAGGTAAATTTTCCTTGGGGAGACCCTTTCCCATGGCATAAGCTGCTATGCTTGTATGCACTGGAATGTATTAAGCTGTCCCCAAACAGCGAAAGATGCTGTGGTGATCAGCGTCTCAGGAAACCTTTAGACACAGTAGCGGAGCAAAGCCTCCACTCACCTGAAGGAAAGTGTCCTCAAGGAAGAAAATACAGCTCTGTCACCAAGAGTTTGTGACAGAAAGCAGCTCCGGGCTTTAGCTTTAGCGCTTTGCTACCTGCCAGGGCCCGCAGGTGCGGCAAAACACAGCCAGTGCTGGGACACACGGGTGAGGAGCACTGAAAATTCAGGGGGCAGGCTCCCTGGGACAAGTCTTGTTGACCACCGCAGTTCCGCACAGACATGAGATGCGGCCTGAGCTCTTCCATCCCGCAGGGAGCTGATAGTGCCCTGGCCCCTGGAGAGCCCCTTGTGCCTAACGGGATGGCCCCC
>NW_010138216.1:69192-70596 GCF_000699245.1 Pterocles gutturalis | reverse complement strand
TCTTTGAGGTCTTTTCCAACCTTGATGAGTCTATGATTCTGTGATTCTAATGCTGACAAAAATTAATTTGTTGCTAGAAGGTAGCCAAATGCCTGTTGTATGCTATTGCTGTTCAGACACATTCTGGTTTTAATGTTTTCTCATCAGAGTATTTTGATTAAGTAAGGAAATGACAGTAATAAAGCCCATGTAAGCTGCTTGATATTGATGATGTACAATTTTCATTGCAGTATGCATCTTGGAAACACTTTAGACCCAAGATGATCAAGGCTCATTTTTGTAAAATAAGGTATAGGACTTAGACGGTTGGATACGTCAAGGTTGCCAAGGTTCATTGCTCTATTTTGTCTTAAGGACTAGTGTTTTGGTTGTGACATGTTTGTGTTTTCTTGAGGGTTAAGAATTACTTTGGGTTTTTGAACTGTTATCCCAACTGCTATAGGATAGTGTTAGAAAACCATAGCTTGAACAGTTTAATTTTATTCATATGCATAGTTACTTTGGCATTTTGAGGTATGATACTAGAGAGAATTTATTCCGTGTTCTGTAGGCATAGGAATAGTTGCCTTGATGTCTTGTCTGACGAGATAATTTTGGGTGCTCTATAGCGATACTCTGTGGTCAACTGTGCCATTAAACTAGGTGAAGATTATTACTAGAGTGAATTCTGACTGCAAGAGCTTGTGAGGGACTGTTGATAATGTGACACCTTCTGACACCATTTATAAAGGTCTTGCATTATGTGGGTGGCTGAAGACAGAATTGGCCTATGATCAATTTACTTTTCTGAGAAGTAAGAGTCAATAGAAAAAAGTGCCACTGCAAATGTGGAGAAGTATTTTTAAATGGGTAATATTTTATATGGACAAGGTCAGCAAAAAAGGAATGCTCCAAAGTATGATGATATCAAAGGCAATTAAATAAGATACCTGGATAACTCTTTTCTTCACTTAACTCCACAAAATTTACAGACAAAAGATCTGTTCGGAGATGCTTGATTGACTGAAGATGGTCATTCTACTCCTTGAACGGTGGCTCTGATGGCTGATGCAGAGACAAGAATTGTGTGTCCAGATGACGAAGGAGTCTAGCAAGACAAGCACCTGCTGGTCTCTGGGTTGATGGTGTAGCAGTGAATTGGCCCCAGTGGGACTAATATTCTGCAAGTAACTTGGAAGGAGAAAGTTTTACTCAGAAGGCTCAGGGGCAGCCCAAGGACGTTGCTGTAGTGACTGGAGTAAATCTGGTTATGGGGATTCAGCACTATGTACGAGAGGGCACTTGTGGTTGTCCCTTACACAAACTCTGCTGCTGAATTGAGGAGAATTGGAAAAATTTTCCTAATTACAGATTCACTCTGTTTGTTTCTGCTAGAGTGTAGGAGTAAAACAGCCTGGGGAAAGA
>NW_010138216.1:30522-69161 GCF_000699245.1 Pterocles gutturalis | reverse complement strand
AGGAAGGGAAACTACTTTTGACTCGCCACATTGCTTGTAAAAATAAGAGAAAGAGTTTTACCATAAAATGAGAGACATGTTCTCAGTCATTATTTAACTCGGATTAAGTATTCCTAGTATGTGAGTGACTTCCTGCTCTGGCCATTCATCAAGATTGTTCAACAGCAGAAATGGATAAAACTTGTAATTTGTGGTGAGCCTGGGGCACCCCATAGTAGAAGTTGTTGTGGAGCCTGTGAGAGGGCTTGACTGGTGACTGTTCCACTGTGATGGAGAGGGAAACCAGTTTAAGTCCTAAATTAGTATTAAGCTTGAAATTAATACTGACCTAATACTCAGGTTTTTTCTATGTCTTGGAATATGCCCACAGGTTGGGAAGTAGAAAGGTAAAGAAGATTTGAGAAAGATGAAATGTTCTCTTAACTGTTTTGTGGCAGCTCTGCTCTGTGTTCTCAGGGTGTCAGTGTAAGTCTTGAATGCTGTAAATAAAAGAGCTTCTTTACAGTTGGACATGACTATGAAAAGTTGTATGCTATACTGTGACTGCTGTTTTCCCATTGAAGTTATCAGCTTTATTTACTGTATTTAAAAACTCAAAAAAATAGTGTATGCTATTCAGCCTGCATGGTTTTGTGGAAAAAAGCATTCCTATGGTCCTTGTGGTATTTGGGCTTGGACAACCACAGATGAGTTGTGCTTAATATCTAGTTGGAACTTTAATGTAGTATTGGGTTGGGTTATTTTTGCATTATTTTTGATTTGTTGAAAAGCAATATATTGAAAACTAAAATGTCAAACCCCTAGACTGCTTAAGTTTCAGACTTTACATTAAAAGACTTGCTACTTGATATATACTGCTACAGTGCATCATCTCAGATTATCTCAGGCTTGTCTGATGTGATGCGTAATGTGACTACACAACTGGATTTGCCATAATGCAGCATGACTGATCAGGTGTTAGAATGTGCAAGAGTTTTCCTGTCCACAGTTAGCACTGCAACATATCTTTTCCTACAAAGCTTTCCTTATTTCATCTCTACATTTACAGTAGATAATACACATTACCTTTTAATTTTTGCTGTAAATTTTTCTGGGTTTTGTTGTATTATTAGTTATCTTTCTATATTGTGCTTCACATTACAACACGTGTCATCACAGTAAGCATATTATTTCTTATTTTGCACTGTTCTTTTCTACTGCCTTTATCAGAATATCAATGACTTGAAACTGCTTTTACATAAATGTGAATGTTGGGTTTTTTTGAGCAGTGATGAAATGCCTTCTTCTCTAACACGTATCTAAATATTAATACTTTTCATAGGCTATTTCTTTATGAAGAGAATAATGAGATAGTGGGTAAAATCCTGATCTCTTTGAAGTGTGATGACCTCAAATTTGAGAATATATTTTGCTGATGTGTAAACTGAAATAAAACATGACATTTTCCCATTCCTGTTTGACTTCAAATCTGAGACAGGATGAATGATTAGAGCTAGAAAGGAAGAGACAAAAGAAAAATGTGAAATCACTCTTCTCAGTGGAATGCAGGGGCATTGTTCATTTTGAGACAACTGCTTGGAAGTACCTTCTAAGTCTGTGCAAAAAGAAAGATTCAGCAGTGGGTTAGGTTTCTTCTCTTGTTGATTCCTGCTCTTCCTGCTCAGGATCCTCTGTAATGTGCTGAGGCTGTAGTCCCTTCCAGATTCATTTAATCTATGGGTGATATACTTCAGTGACATCTTCTTTAATTCACTAAACTTTTGTTGTTAGGGATTTTTAAGCTTTTTCTTCTGGGTGATATGGCTTTAGGGAAAAAAAAAAGGAGAAAAATTATATCTTGTGAGTGGTGAAAGGAAGGGCTAGCAAAATTTGAAAGGTTGTTCTGGTTTAAGAATATTTGCTGTGTGCCCCTAAAAGAGGCTACTAAGAGCCTCTAAAAAGAGGCTGCTGAAGGCTAAAAGAGCTACTCAGGCTCATGCCTTTTAAAAAAGGCTGTCTTGGAATACCTTTGTGCTAGCTTGGCCTTAGCCAACAAGGAAGTACATGCAGTTAGATGGTAGTGAATTGATAGGGAGTATAGGGAATGTGTAGGTGGTGAAGAAAGAAGAAAGAACAAGTTTTTAGCTAGAGGATTTATTGAAGTAATTGTTAGACTCTTACAGCTAAAGCCTGGTGGGGTTTAAAGAAACAGGGATTCAGTTTTTGGAAGTGAAGTGGACAAGATAAACCAAAGTTTGCATTATACTCCAAAAGTTGTATCATATTTTTTCAGTTCTGTATTCTGCTACTTATGCAAGTAGGAGAAATGTATCCAAATGTTAGCATACAGTAGAGAGCAGAAGTTGTAAGTCTGTTTATCTGGATAAATCTATCTTGTTTAGGACATTATAATCTGATAGTTAATCCCATAAGTGCAATAAAACAACTCACGTTGAAAGAAGGTGGAGGACCTTGTGACAGCTCTTCTGTGAGGCAACAGCTTCATTCTTTGCCATTTTAGCACTATGCTTTTTTCGTCTCAAGAATAACTTTTTCTATTAAGGACTGTAAAATGAAACTGAATGGCTTTATAAAATATAAAGAAACTCAGATATTACTTTTAATATAAAGAAGAATGAACACAGTGTATAATTTTTGTTCTGTTAATAGGAGGTATATTTTCAGTAGTTCGTGTATTTCAATCTCTGTGGAAGATAGCCTGAGAGAAGAATGGAAGAGAATTATCTTCCTTTCGTATGTAAAAAATAAATATGTGACTATATATAAAGATATAGTCATATGCTTGTGTTAAAGAACTGTCTGTATAATGTTGTCATTTTTGTCTTTTTGTCCACTGTGCTTATTATTTTTGAAGATTGATCCTGTTCTAATTAAACAAATTGAATTTTTTCTTTCTGTGGGTTTTTTTTTTCCCCCCTTGTGAAAAAATGGTCAGGTTGTTAGGATTAATTTGATATACTTTCAAATCTGATTAGTCTGCAGGTTAGGCTGATACTTTTGACATGGTTTTGCAAACTATCCTGGTCTGAACCAAATTGTTAACAAAAAGCAGCTTTTGTTAGGGGTGTAAGTACTGTACTGGGAGTACTAACATGTGCCTTGCTCTGCAGAGTTAACAGCCCAAAAGTAGTACATTGTTCTGGTTTAAAAAGTTCTTTACTCTTTTGAGCTTATTGATAACCTGTACCTTCCTGCTGTGAATGGGTAGTATCCATACCTGTTCAGTTAGCAGGAGTTGTGGCATTGACCTCTTGCATATCATAGCAGAAAGAGAGATACTAGTGAGCTAGTTAAAACAGTACTGAGTGTAATGTTATTCTCAAGCATAAAAGCAAAATCCTGTTTGCTTTTTGGGTGCAGTTTCATTTTCAGCACGTTCATTTTCAGCAGGCAGATTAGAAGACTGACCTTTCTGACTCTAGGTACTTAAACAGATTCTTTGAATGTTTTTTTCATAAGCCTTTTCATTCAGTCCTGGAGAGATGGATGCTTGCATGGTTACCTATATTTATGTTTTATGGCAATTCGTGGCTGGTCTATGTTTTAGTCTAGTAGTTCTTTGTAATACATAAAAATGAAACTTCTCTAAGTATCTCCAACTTCAGTGCATGAATTTGTAATTTTGTATGTCAGAAAAGCTTCTGGTCTTTCCTTTTGAGTGTTTTAGTTTCTTACGTTCTTACCCTCATGATTTTTTTCATATTTTCATTCTTATGCATCATGCATTCTCATTTTTTTGCTAGAAAAAACACCTGAAATTTACAGAATCCTAAGCATTCCAATATAAAATAATATTTAAAAATACATTAATCCTTACTATATGTATTTTTCTTGTCTGATACAGTCTAGCATAATATAATTTTGCACCTAGCATTTCAGTGTTACTGGTTTTGACAGTGTAAGCTAGTTTGGGAATCTTCTTTGAATAATTAAAAAAATAACAAATTGAAATTGAAAATTCATATTCTCCCCCCCCAGTTGTGGAAATGGGGAGTATGACAGAACAAGTTGAATGGATTACTTAATAAAATTCAAATAAACCTGCAAACAGTCACTAGTGCAACAAACTTATAAGTGGGTAATTTTTAAATTATACTTCTGCTTTTAAAAGGGATCAGTAGGGAGGCTAAAAAAATCACATGTACAGTAATGGACCAGTGCTTTGTACATAAATTTGATCTTTGGAAATAAGTCTTGTCAATAGTGTGTTGGTATCTTATCAGTGTGAATTTTATTGGTTAAATTAAGGTTATGTAGCAACAGCTGTAGGCTTTGGGCAGCTCATTTAGGAGAGACTAGCTAAACCCCAGTACATATTTTCTAATTGCCTTTGAAATCACTTGTGTTATCCAGTGTATTGCTGTATAATTGTGACCTAGCTGTCCCAATTTGCTCCGTGTGTTTTCAAATGTGGTGGTTCCCAGTATGTGTTGCTCTTCCTTGTACATCCACATAACAAAATATTTAAGAATGAAAGAGTGCCTGAAATTTTTCTCGTTGCTTGAACAGGAGTAAAAACCAGATGATGTTTGTTTTGATGTATAGTTTTCTAGTCACAGAGTGTATTTTAAGGACCAGGTCTGCATAATACCATAACTCAGATTTCGTATCAAGGTGTGTGCTAAAGTCCATATTTCTGGTTCACCTCCATGAAATGCACTGAAATGTAAATAAAACTAGTTGTTTGTGGATTCAGATTTCTGGCTGAGAATGCTGCATTATGTTCTAGATTTCATCAATTTAAAGCAGAATTTCAATTTATTTTTTTTTTTTTAGGTCAAACATACGGCCAGACTATGCGGATACAAGCTTTCATGAGTTTAAAATGCATACCTTCAGTCGCGTGACATCTTGCAAAGTCTGTCAGATGCTTCATAGGTAAGATTTTTAAGATTTTTTTTTTCTTTTCCCCAGGTGAAATATCTGAGTCAAAGGAGTGTGAGTGTGTGGAAATACATGGCTAACTGGTTACCTGTCCAAGAAAGACAAGCCATGAAGTCATATGTAGTATTTCTTCTTGTATTAGCAGGTTTTTATAATCAAATTTCTAAATATTAGTGGGTGTGCTGTTAAAAGCTTAAAACCTCAAGGTGCTCCTCAGTTATCAGAAGTCTGGTTTGTCATGATTCTTTGAAGAAACTTCCTTTATTTAGTAGAGGAATTATTATGTAAGAGTAAATGACAACTGTTTTGCACTGCCATGACTGTTCAACAGGTCTCCTTGCTGTAGACCACCAGTCACAAGAACAGATGGAATATTTTTTCAGAAAATCATATGATGATGATACTCATAAATGGTTGAAACAAGGAGATTGTTTTATGAGACAGAAAATAACTGTGAGGCATTAACAGGCATTTCAGAACTGGAGATACGTAGACAAATTGAAGATAGATGTTGCAAAGCTAGATAAGAAATGCTAGCAGACAACTAATGCTTTCATGAACAAGGATTTGTAAGGCTAACTTAAGCTAAGAAATTCCATGTTTTCTGCCTCTTTCCTCTGAAACACACATGCTTACACGTGTGTAGTTTCTTATTTGTTATTTAAGCTATCTTTTAGGAGCTACCTTGTTTTTTTGTAAATATGGAATGTCCAACAGTGTAGAGATATGTATGGAAACTAAATTTCATAGTTGGAGCAAAAGCTTTGCAGACTTTGGGCAGTTCAGGTGCTCATGTTGCATGTTGTTGATCCAAAAAGTGTAGCCAGAGCATTTTAGAAAGGGCATTTGAAGTGTGGGTAGTGCTTTTGTTAAGCACAGGCATGGAGTAAAATAACCTCAGGCATGTTCCTTCCTGTCATGTAATTTTTTCCTTTAGCAACCTTTTTCCTGAATAGTTGAACTGGCTTGGATTTTCAGAGGTGTGGTTTTTTTTGTGTGTGTGTGTTTTGGTGGTATTTTTTTGGGTTTTTTTGGTTTTGTTTTGTGTTTTTTTTTCCTCCCAATGCAATAAGGTCTAAGTGACTATGGTGCAGACATCCTGAACCTTAGTGATGTTGGTGAATTTCTGAATTTGAGGCAGTGCAGTTGTGTCATTGTGTCTCTGTTACTGCACTGACTGCTGCTGCTGAGAAACAGCTGTCTTGCTTTCAGGACACAGCCCGCACAATGCTGCATTGATCTGCATAGGCATGCCAATTTGCTCAAAGATAGCTTGGGTATCCACAAGTGCTACTTTGTGGTATTTAGACATGACCCTTGTGATGTGTGTGATTTAGACATGACCCATGAATCTTAGTGCCTTTAAGTGGGGATAAAATCGTAGTCTTAGAAGCATCTGTAGTGAAGGATAATGTTACATGCTTAATAATGTTACATTTTATCTGCAGAATCTTGCATTGCTTTGTGGCAATGATGAAAAAAAAGGAAGACTGTATTACAATATTTTTATATTTTCTATTTATTTGTCTTTAAGTTTGTGTATTCCAATATTTAAAAATACTGAGCTTCTGAATTTAATTAAAAATATATTTCATCACAACAGTCTAGAAATTGCTGTAGTAAATAGCAGTTGCTGAACATTTCAGGTTTAACATATTCAGTCCTGTGTTCCGTATGAGACACATGATTTTCCTTTGAAGCTGAAGGTGTCATGTTAGACTAGGATGCATAATCACTCCAAACTTGTTAGGATAATCTTGGAGATGGACAGGTCCAGTGTGAAGAGTCAGCAGATACACCAGTAGATGGAACTCTCATAATTGCTAAGAGATGCATGTAAAGAACTGTTTCCCTGCTAGCCATTCAGTGAATGGAGCCTAGGAGAAAAGCCATACAGAAATCTGAAAATAAATCAGTTTCCTCAGACTCAAAGTGGGGGAATTGGAGACCATTTAGAGTAAGGAAAGTGACTCCTTATTTAGCAGCTCTGAATGTCAACTAAGGTATACCTGTACCTGGATATCTTTTTTTTTCTTTCTTCCTTAAATGAACAAATTTAAAGTCAAGAATATTTGCAATGTTGCCTATAAACTTCTTAATGCTTAAGTATATATTCACACTTACAACTGTCTTGAAATGGATCTTATTCTTCATGTTGTCTAGGCAAATTCCCATTGAGATAAAATGAAGTGTAGATCTACAGTAGGATAGATACATAATGGTACAGTTTCAGGTGTACTGTGCTAGAGTTCCTTTGGGCTAAATTGAAATGAAGATTGTTATTCTAGTAGTAGTCCAGAAGAACTGTCTGGTTGTAATTTTTTTAAATGGCTAGTAGCGAATAAAAGCAGAAGAGCTGCTTGTCAGTTGTCACTTTTTCTTGAGCCTTTAAGGACTATCATTATGGAGAACAGCAAATGACTTTTAATACCTGCTACCATGTCCCTTATGTCCTTTATGCATGGAATTTATCACCTCTAATGTATCACTACCTAATTTTATTTTACAGGGGAACATTTTATCAAGGCTATTTATGTTCTAAGTGTGGAGCTGGAGCACACAAAGAATGTTTAGGAAGATTAGACAATTGTGGCAGAGCTAATTCAGGTGGTAAGTCATTTTTATTGTTAGAATACCGTTTTTAATTAGGAGATAAAACTTGCTAGATATAATTAAGGTTTAATTTACCTCTAATTTGTGTTTATTGTAACATACATACTTCTGAAACTACCATTTATAAGCACAATTAGAATTGCATTTAGAATTCATAGGGATTTTTATTGCTACTAAATGGAAATGTTTGAAAGCAGGAGAGAGCTGTTATAGGTCAAACCCAATTTCTTCGTCAATGTTGCATACGACAAGGAATTGCTCTCATTTTAATTGTAGACTGCTCATATGTAACACCTACTGTACAGCATATGATCTATCATCCTTGTGGTTCTCCCTTGATGTCTGTCAATTTTCATGTTTTCCTCTCAGCTCCTAAAGCTGTTTGTTTGTGTTGCCTCAGCTTCCTCTTTCATCTCTTTGGTTTCCATGGTTTCTGTCCACTCACAATATTCACAAAAAGGTGATTGATGGCTCTCTCCTTCCCACATCTAAAGACCATTTTTTTTTTTTCCTCTTCATTTAATTGATTGCTGTACTCTGTGGGTTTCTTCCCTGGTCATTGTCATTTTGCACTTCCCATATTCCTCTACTCTTTGCAACCATAAGGACTCTTTTGACTTCATCTACCATTTGGTCTCCTTCAGATGACTCCAAATTTGACCTCTTCCCTTTCTGCTTGGTTTTGTAACCCTAATTGTCTCTTTGACATCTTCTGGATCTCCCACTGCTAATGCCAGATGTTAGCTGTCATCATTTGCCCCTCTTTCCTTCCCTGTATGTATTCAATTGGTGGCAGTGAGTTTGTTACACTCCAACTAGCTAGTCACATAACCATAATCCGTTTTTGACTCTTCTGTCTGTCCAGGTTCTTAAGTATTCTTTCTTCTTCCTTGAGGTTATTTGGTGCTTATGACGGGGACAACTGATAAACACCCCAAACCCTGAATTTCCTTCCCCATTAATATGTTTGAATTCCTGTTGTTTGAATATGTCTGAAAGGGAGCAGCCATTGGAACACATGATGATCTCTGGAAAGTGTAGTTGTATGTGTTGGGGAAGTTTCTAATTAATTATCCTTTCACTTCTCTAAAACCTGTGCATTTCTTTCCAGAATTATTTCATAATAGTTTGTGAAGTTACTCATGTTTCACATAAGCTCCTGCAACCTTCTCCATTGGGTTATTTTCTTTTTGACATTACATCTATGATCTTTGCAAAATGCTGCTGCAGAGATAATGTCTCTCTCACTGCTTGAATTATATTGTGATTTCATCCACTGCTCTTCACTAAGCTTCCACTTCAAGATTTTGGTTCTAGCTTTTTGTTCCTTTCAAAATGATATAATCTTGTTTCTGTCTTTGTCCCTGTTTGCATTACTTCCCGACTTCTACTTGGCTTTTGTCTCACTGTGCTATTTGCCTGCTGCATTCTTTCCTGAAATCATCAGGATGGCCAGGTACTGGCTTCTGCTGCAGTCAGTGAACTTTTTCTTGGTTGCCTGTATTGGAGATCTTCCATGCTATCCTCCCAGCCTGGACTTTGTAAAAATAATCTTTTATAGATCTGAAAACCATACAAGCAATCACAGTATTTTTAATTGAAATCCTTTTTTGGAACACAGATTTTTCATAAGACCTCCTATGGATATTCTAAAGAAACCAAATATTCAAAATTATATTAAAATTGAATATTTTAAAGCAATTATGTTTAAATTAATGAAGTGGGAAAAACAAACATACTGTTCTTCACAAGGGAGCGATCTTCTGTGGTATAAACCACCCGTACTTCTACTTTTTTCTTTGTTTTGCACCTTCTGTTTTAATCACTTTTGTAGTTTTTATTTTAATTGGATAGCTGGCACCCTAGGAGGCAGGAGCTTGTCTTTCTATTCCTCTGTAAAGATCTGTGGACACATATGGTGCAGCTTGTATCAGTAACAATGATCATAAATGCCTAGATAATACAAGGTCTTATTTCTTGCAGTTTTCCTGCATATATACTTAAGTAATGCTGTGCACTTGCTAGAGGGAACAAAATAAAGAAAAGAAGTAATATTTCTGCTTCTTTGTAAGTGGAATAAATTAGCATTTTACAACTTCAAAGGAGCAGAACGTTATTTTCAATTTTACTTTAAATCACTGCCCTGATTTTTGTAAAACGATGGTGTACTGAGTCTTTCTTCAGTGAAATTGGAAGTAACTGGATTGTTAAGATACTGTTTTGTGTTACACGTTAAGCTTACAGCCAGGTGTTCTGCTCTGTCCTGTCTTCAAACTTCTCTTTCTCTTTTTAGTCCATTTTTCTTCTCTGCGAAGGCTCACAGATTTCTGTAGCTCTAGTACAAGCTAGACGAGTTGTGTATATTCCACCTGCTCATGAGGCAAAATGACAGGACATGCTAAGCTGTGGCTTCCTTACAGACTGCTCTGAGAGTATATCATAGCTGCAAAAACAAACTCTAGATTACAGTTCTTGCCATGCTTCCCCTTGTTCTATGAAGGAATGATTGTGGAAAGGGTAAATTATTTTGCCCGCTTTGTTGAAAATGCATCCTCTATCCACCTGATGAGGGACTTTGGCCAATGAGTAGGAAGGGCAATCTTGAGATTTTTCGCTACTGTTTTCTCTTTTTACTCTTCATTTGTCTTTTTAAAAAGAGGTGTTGATTGAGCAGTGCTGCCTATTCATGATATGCACAGGGTAAGGAAAGCTTTAAGGAGGAGCTTTACCAGTTCCTGCTTCCCTATATGGTCCAGAAGGGGATGGGACAATTCAGACTCTTAAATATTGATTTGTGCAACTAGAGTATGAATGATTTCCAGAGCTATGTTTTCACTTTTCCAGAGCTGTGCAGAGAAGTGAGGTCTCCCATGAGTTATCTGCCATGCCTGCTAAGTTATGAAGTTATTAAAGGAATGGAGACGCAAAGATATTATGTAAAATTCAACACTTTCACTGCATTTTGTGGAAAAAGTATGCTCTACATGCACAATTCTAACATAGTTTTAATTTTGAAGCTTCTCCTTTTGAAATCTTTAGATAATTTATGATAAATTTATTTTTTGTAGTAATGTCATTTACTGCTCTTATGGGAAATTAGCAAAGGTGGCCTGAGAGTGCTATTAGATAAGAAGTTGTGGTACATAGCTGGAATGCTTCCATAGTAGCAAAATGCCTGGGACATTTATTGTATCGCTACATATTTCTTTTGTTTCTAGGGGACTATTACATCTAGCTTCACAGAATATAATAGACATGAAACACAATTATCCTTTTAGGAAACTGGACATTATTATTCCCCAGTCATGTGGTATTAGTTACAGCCACAGACATGGAATGTATATATATATATCCCATGATATGTGTGTGGTCTGTTCAATGTGGTGTTCTGTCATTCTGCCAGTGGTTGATTTCAGATGTTTCACAGGAAAAGTGCAAATCCTCTGTGTGGTAGACAATGCCCAGGAATGATGCTACTTTCTTAATCCTGTTAAATTTTTTTTTTAATCTTTTTGGTGTTTTAAGAGTTTTTACATCTTGTTAATGTTTTTGCATAGCTTCCCTATTTTTGTTGATAGAAATATCTAACTGCATTTCAGAAGTTTTGGAACAGTGAGTTGTGGCTTTTTGGTTTTTGTTGGGTTTTTTGTAGGTTGCATATCTTATCCTTGGTTATGTTTGACCTTTTTACCTTTTTAATTAAACATGTGACTTTGTGGGGTTTTGTGAGAAGAGTTAATGGAAGTCTTGACTGACTGCTTCTGTATGACAAATTATTTTGTAACTTTGCATGACCTCTTATTAGTGTAGTCTCTGAACTGAATAGTCTTAAATACTTTTTATTATTTTTTCGTAAGTGGAACTTTTCCTATGCCCTTATTTTTTGTTCCCATTCTGTAGACCTCTTCTATTTCTAGAGTTCTATTTGAAAAGAGCTGATCCAAATTCAAAACACTGCAGTGAGAATATACCATTAGGTTTCTTAAAAGCATTTGAAATTTCCTCAGCATTTTCTGTTTTTATACAGTTTAAGATTTTGGTTTATTTTTAGACCATTGAGCAGATGTTTTTGCTAGCCTTTCTGAAATGATTCTTAGAACCTCCCTCAGTGGATTAAGTCTTTTTGTATTTCATTCCAAGTCACAGTTTGTGAAAATTCAAAAGACAGACATCCAAAGCCAGATGAAACCTTTAGAATGACAAATTTAATAAGAGTCAGATTTAGATGATACACTTAAGAGAGAAACATTGACAAAATCTGAAGATAAATTGCTGTGTTGTCACGCTATGCTTTATACACAAACATATGCCAGCTCTTCAGATGTGTTGCTTCAAAGAAGGCCAGTTCAACAGACTGTAGAAGTTGCAACAACAAAAGATGAAGAGTTAATCAGTTGAATTAATAAATGGAACAAAATGTCTGAATGTCTGCATTTAGCCCTTCTAGTGTGGTTATTTAATTGTCCCTGCCCTTGTTGCTGTAAATTGGCAGTGCCAGTTGAAGACTTCTGTGCTCATTTCTGTCATAACTGAATGCTGCCCTGCATGTGCTCAAGTAGTCCTCTGCATTTTCATCTATTATAGTTTTATGCCGTATCACTTAATTTTTCTGTGACTTGAAATCCTCCATGTCCCATCTTTTTTGCTAGTGTTCTGATGAACTCCTTCAAGTCTAATTGTGCAGTCTTAAACACAAGTTCTTATCAAATCCTTAAACACATGGATTACAAAATGGATGCACATAGTTCTCTGTCAGGGCCATTTATAAGGACATACGTGGTGTTCTTTTCTCTGGTGGCTGATGTGGAGGTCTCTTCCCTTTTTACCTCTTCTGACTTCTCAACTGCACTCCTATGCCTTATTTCAAGGCATGGGACTAATCAGAAGGGTTAATACTTGGGAAAGGTTAAGAGTGGGACCTTGGGTAAGGGAGCACGGGTGAGACTGGACAAAGGGAGAAGCCGTCTCCCCCATTATTTGCACGTTCATTGTACACGTTGTTCCATGGTCCTTGCAATTTCTGCGGGGGTCTTCAGGATTGATGAAACAGTATCACTCTGCCCAGAACACACTGTAGAACTCCAGGCTGTTTTCTGGTCTAAAACAGCAGTGTTGACTATCCGTGTCTATTGCCCGACTGGAATTTTTCCAAGTCTGTACAATTATATTGAATTAAGTATTCTCAAGGAAATGTTTGCTGATTGAACAGACTATTGAATAGTTCAGTTAGAGGAACCTTCAATAATGGTTCTAGAATCTGAAAAGGTTTTGAATATTTTAAATGCAGCGCCAAATCCACAAAAAATTCTTCTTTATATCTCTGTTCCCAGGAAATATTAGAAGCATCTCTCATTAGGGCATAAATGGATTAGAAAAACATTAACTGGGCATTTTTATAGTATTTTTTAGTTAACTTATACATTATTCCTTTCTCCTTAAGATAATTTCATCTGAAGAAGTACTACATTTCCTCAGGTGGAAAAGAAGCTTCCTCAACTATGTGATGAACTTGAAAGAAAATGTTACCATATGAATGGGTTAAGTTTAGAGTTGCTTTCATATGGTAATGTGTATGCCCAAAAATATAGTCCATGCTGTTTATGTAATAATTGCTTGCTACAGCACATTAGAGGTTATTCATAAAAAGCATGTGTTTTTGACATCTAAATAGAAACCAGCAGCTTTCCCTGTTTACCTTTTTGCTGGCTTGATCAATAGTTGCGAAATTGCTGGCTCTCCTCCAAACCTACCATGTCAACAGCATTGATGAGTAAATGCTCAAGTCCCAGAATTTCATTGGAGTTGTGCCACATTTTATTTAACTGCAAAATGGGTTGAGCTGTATTGTTTAACTAACCGTCCTTGCTCAACCTGAACAAAAGTCACCTAGGAGGCTTGATGTTTTGTGCAGAATCTTACGCTATAGTACTTCTAGGTCATGATTTGCTTTATTTTGATCATGCAATGACTGGCTAAGTGACCAGAAAGGAGAAGGCAGTCCCACAGCTCCTTCAAAATGGCTTACTTTGTGGTTTCTGCATGTAAAATATTTTTAATTTTCTTTTAAAATAGGAAGGTGGGTAGTTTTACTACATATCCTTTTTCTTTATTCTCCATTTAGTTAGCATGTAAATCCAGCTGCTCTGTTGCATCCCTGAGGAGTAGTTTATTCCCATTTTCTAATCTGTGCTCTATCACTTATTGAGGCCAGCTGCTGCTCTTGTTGCTTTTGTAGTAAAATATAATTATGAAAATGTGACCCAATGGTATCATGTCCTCAGTGAATAAATTAAAAAAAAAAAAAACATAAAAATTGTGCTGAACTATAGCAGTAAAAGTAGCTTGCTGTTGGAACTGAGAACTCACTGGCTTGATAATTTCATTGGCACATAGGTGATGTGCAGGAACTTGAAGTAAAATTGTCTTGTGTAAAATATCTGCTGGTGGATATCCTCAGACATTCTTTTTTTTTTTTCCCTAAAAATAGAAATAAATAGAAACGAGGCTTTTTTTGGTCTTGTATAATCTTTGGAAAAATTATTTCTCACAAGGAAGCAATTCGCATAATTCAATAGAAAATATTCTGAAATACAGGAATACTTAAACTGTAATGAAATAACAAGACAAGAGTCTTATTTGTTGATTAGGCTTATATGTGGAAATACAGATAATGGCTATTTTTCTGTTCCTGAAGTGTTAATAGTGAAGTAATAAATGACATTTCAATCCATCAGTGTTGACAAAGTTTTGGGCTTTCCCACCTGTCTCCATTTTCGTGAAATTTATTTTACACAAATTATCAGGAGTATTTATTGCCTTCCTTGTGTAATGATTTCTTGAATCCAATTATTGAAAGTTAATCAGTGAGTTTCTTAATTATTCATTATGAAAAGTGTTGGGATGCTGCAATCACCAAATGGAAGCCATTCGTCTAGTTGGGTTTAGGATATTGCCTACAGGAAAAAATAATATTTGACAGTAGCCATTAAAAATCAGATTCATGCATTCTCATTGGAGGATAGAATGTAATTTCTTTTTTTTTTCTCTTCTGAATCTGCAGAACTAAATATAGGCCACTAAAAAAAGAAAAAAAAAAGCCCCAAGTCTGGATTTAAAGTTTTGTACCCCTCCTCCCCCACAAGTACTTACCTTCCCTTCATTTGAAGTAGTTTATGAGGCTGCCATGAAACATTCAAAAAGGATTATTTTATTCAGATTTTGGCAAAAAATCTGAAAGGTGTATCAAATTGAGAAAGTGAATACAAAAATTAGATTGAATTTCAGCATCAGGACTTAGGCAATTAATTCCCTCAGGCTCCTTAGAAAACCTCACTAGTCTGCCTGCATATCCTCCTTTGGGGTGGTCTTATTTTTCTTCTTTTTGCTCACTATACAAATGCAAATTAATACTTTTGGAAAGGTTATAATCATAAAAGTGTTTTCTGTGGATAAGAAGATGATGTGTCTTTGGCGTACTATACGAGAGAGGAAATGGTGACTGGAAGCGTACGTGAGAAGAGAGCTTTGCCAGTGGTAAACAGGCTGTGCCTCCCCGGCCCAGCCCAGAGTCCTCAGCGGGTGTGCTTGGTCTCGGCATGCTTTATCTTCTTTGCATAAAATGTTAGAAAGCCAAAGATTTTTTTTTCCCACACCTTACTATTTAATGTAATTCTTTTTAGCGGAACAAAATCTACTTGCAGTTAAAGCTTTTTAGTTGATTTACTGTGAATATGGCTTACTGTTTACAAGATACAACAGTAAAAGTTTTCAGACATGATGCAGTACAGAGCAGGCATGTGCAGTCTGTGCTTTGCCTCAGCAGCATGTGCAGCCCTACAGAGTGAGCACAGGTAAATACACCCGTGTACGCTTTGATAAGACACTGAACCAAAATCTAGAGTACACCCGACTGCCTGCTATCAGATTAGACATTCAAAGAAAAATGTAAAAAAATATCTCTTTTTATATTCCTTGTGATGTGTGGTGGAGTGCACGTGCAGAAGTGTTACTGCTCTGATCTCCCACAGGACTGTATTTTTTCCTCATTTTTAAATAGTGCAAGAAAATTCATAGCAAAAGAGGCAAAAAAGCAATGGCTTCAGAGTCTGTGGTATACTAATGCAATGCTGAATTGAACTTAAAGACACAAAATATAGAAAATTTTGAAGCTAAAGGCATGCATCTTATCTTGATATGTGTTGGTGTGCTCTGAAAAGACAGAGACAAGAAAAGGTGTAAACTTGACTTGCAATGACGAGTCTATACTTACAAAGTATTTTTGAAATGTTCTAAAAGCTTATGAAGTTTAGTGGACCGGATTGCCATGCCCCTGCTGGAAAGCGCAGTATGACCTGCAGCAAGGAGCCTTTCTGAGGCGGCTTGGCGCTGCTGGCAGGACCAATGAGCGGGGAGGAGAGCGCAGCGGGGTTTGCACAACAGGACCTGGCACAGCCCCAGGCTGCTGGGGCGGCTGCAGGTATCAGGTAGCGAAAGAAGGCAGCAGGGTTTTCCGTAATGCAACACAGTGCAGACTGAGATTGCTGTACAAAAAGTTTACCATTTACAATCGCCAATAATGCCAATTTTTACTTACGTTTCAGAGCACGGGAACCTGAAACATGAGGTAAGGATTCATTTTGCTTTGCATGTCATGTTTGTTTTGTTGGTGACATAAGAGCTTCTTATTTACTTTGTGCTCATGCTGTTGGAGCAGGTATGTTTTGCTTCTGCGTTTAACAAGAGATTTCTTTAGAGTGGCAGAAAATAGAAGTTGTCTAAGAAACAAGGTACTAATAATTAGATATAATGATTCTGTTCAAAGCATGAGTCAATTTTCAGTTGATATGGCTGAATGCCAAGAGCACTGGAAGGGGTGGAGATGTGTTTAAGTTACAGGTAAATAACCATACATTGCTTCACAACTAATGTCTAGATCCTTACTGTTCCTAGACCAAATCTGACGGTAGTGACAGTAGAGTTAAAAGTAATCTTTTTTTTTTTTAATGCTAGTGAGACTTGCTGGAGTAACATGCTAGTGTACCCAGTCTCTGCCATGCCAGGCGGTGAAGGATTGGCAGGGCAGTGTTTGCCTCTTCATGTAAAAAGACTTGAGTTGCAGAGCTCTCCAGTGGTTATGGATTTTATATAATTGGGAAAGAATGGTAAAATGGGCCCTGTACAGAGGAGCTACTGTGGTGCATGCAGGGTACCTTGCTGTCAGCCCAAGGAGGCTGCAAGCTGCCTGTGGTTGTTTTCTCACCAGCTCCTGGTGCCTTCCCACTGGCGTACGGAAGGGCATGGCAGTTGGGTTTGTCTGCTAGGGCTACAAAAGAGAAGCAGCACTTTAAATGTGGAATATAGTAGTTTCTAGCATCTATTTTAGATCAGAAGTTTATGGTAATTTAACTGCTTGAATGACACACTAGTTATGAGCAACATACGAGCGTGTATGTTACTTCTCTCCATAAGCACGTATGTGTTTGGTGCTGTCACTGAAACAGGCAAATGGAACTAGAGGGACGTTCCAGCTGATACCTCTGGTGCTGAGGGCAGTCATGTGCAGGGCTATGCATGTCTGTGCTCTCTGGTGTTTGAGCTGTGTTGTGTCCCCACGCAGCAGTGGGGGCCAGGTGAGGAGAGCACTGGCCCCCTCGGACAGCTCGTTGTAGGGCGCAGGCTGCGGCAGCGGGCACCGGCACTCTGGGGACCTGTCAGGGGAGCGGCGAGGCAGCCTGTGGGGAGCTACGGGTGAGGTGCGGGCTGGCTACCACCAGCCTGGCTACCACAGGGCTGGCTACCACTAGCCCGGCCTGTGCCCAGGGTGCTGCTGCCTGCCCGCTCTGCTCACTGCTCCCTCGGCCATGCTTCCTGCTGTGGCTTTTCAGGTCTCTGCTTAGAAATACCTGCTAAGTCAGGGTGCCCTAAAATAGGGAAATGGCAGCATGGTCCGTTCGCCTGGCGCGCTGACAAGCAGTGCTGGAAGCCATAAGCAGATTGGTTACTGGGCCTTGCGGACGAGGTTGCCAGACTCAGTAAAGCTAACTGTGGTGAACATAGTGTGGCTGGATGAAGAAAATACGGATACTGGTTATATCTAATCCCTCCTGCTCCTCCGCTTCTCCCCCCCTAGCTTGATTGACCTTTTTTGTGAGGGAAAAATGGCTTCCTTGCTGGTGCTACTGATTGCTATTGATTATTGAGCTGATCCAAAACATCAGGATTGCTTTAATTTTTACCAAGACTTTTGTTCAAGTGCTTGCTTTACTTCTATCTGTGGAGAGGGAATCCTGAGCATAGATGAGGATCTGTCATTCTGGAAAACAAGGATTTAGATCTCATACCAGTAATGTAATAAAATTTACTGGTACTGCAATATTTTTAAGAATATTGAGCATGTTTTCATACAGCTCAAGGATTATTTCCTAAAAATCATTTCCCATCTGGTGCTTTGGTGTATATGACTTAGGTTGTCACAGAATTTTTTTTTTTATGTCAGATAATAATTTCTGTATCTTCCTTTGTGCTTGCTTTTCCCACTCCTGCCCCATTCTCTCGTGCAAATCTGCGGTTACTTACTATGCTACATCAATCCTTATCAGCAACACAGCCCCATTAAAAAAAACCACCTAGGATATAATTGAGCCTTTTGTTCTTATTCAGTAGCATTGCCTTCATTGCAGCAGTAGTTTTAAATTTTGGTTCTTTCCACTGCAGATGAAACAGAACTTGGATCCTTCATTTAATTAGAGTTGTGGGGTACAGAAAGAGTATGTCCAAAGACTCCAGAGTTTGAAAGCTGTTTTTCATTTTGCCAGCTTGCTACAGGGCAATTAGTAATTTGGTTGTGCCTCAGGTTACTGCTTTCTGGCTTGCCTTAGTGTGTGTCCTGCATCAGCTTATATCAACTGCAAGTAATTCGGAGCAACCTAATTGTTCCCTTTGTTATGCAACGTGCTTTTCTCTGCTTGGTTTGATAAAAAAAAAATAAATGCATGAACCTTCGTGCAAGCTACCAGTTAAAACAAGTTTGCAAAAGCAGATTAGTAGTTCACAGATACACGTTATTTCACACTGAAATTTTCAGGGATCTGTATTGTCTTGGAGTATAAAATACATTTTTTTAAAAAAAGTCGGTCTTGTCAGAGTTTCTGATTTCACACAGCTTTGGTTCATCCAAATGTAAAAGAAAGAGGGAGATGATTTACTAAACATATTTAAGTACTTGCCCAGAAAATAAGGAAATGAAGAATTGCATAGGAAATTCTGTCTACCTTAAGTAGGGATAGTGAAAGTTTCTACCTTATTAAAGCAATGCAAGCAGCTTTGATACTTTTCTATTTGTGGATGTTATCTGGTGCAAATAATGCCAAACTCCATATGTTTCCACTATCCTATTCATAAATAATTACAAAAATAATTTTTTTCTGGGTATCAAAAGATGTTGATGTATGAATAAGCCTTCTACAGACCAAGAATCTTTTGAGCCTAGTGTCTGAAAAAAATGGGATATATGAAAAAACTGTCTACTTAAAATATTTTTCAAAGTATGATCTTTCTACAAGATAAAGATAATTGTGCTGGTGGTTGGGGCAAATAACTTAAGAAAACCAGCTTTGCCTAGTAGATTGTGGGAATGAAAGGAGTGCAGTGTGCCTACATGAAAACATGTTTATTCATATCCTTGATTTGTATTTTTGCTATGCAGAAACGAACGAATGGGATTAGAAGAAACTCTAGACATGTGGACCCAGGTTTGTGTCATGACTTTTAATAGTTAAACATTAAATAAAAAGAGTGAGAAAGCTGTAACTCATATCAAGTTGCATTATGAACTCTATTGTAATGCATGCAATGTTGAGAACTTTATTGCTAAAGTCGTGAAGGTCCAAAGCTATTGCTCTGTTTGTGATTTCAAAGATAAGGTCAGCTGATTGAGCTCTTTTTTTTTTTTTTTTTTTTCCTTGCGGTTTTTTTTTTTTTAAGCAATGCATCAGGTCTCTCTGAACAACAAAATGCCTCTGTGATTTCAGTTAACATGACCCACCTTACTGTACTCCACAGTTTTAAAAGAAATAACTAAGTGATGAAAAGCAGACAGTTGTTTATAAAGCTTAGGATTCTGATATGCAAAGTCATGGGTATTCTCAACTCTTAACTGTAGTGGTGCTCAGTGCTTAGCTGTACTGAGTATGAGTTGCTCTTCTAAAAGGCATAAACCAATTGCAGTTTTACGTAGAATTTCAAAGTGATTTTATTCCTGTTAGTTTATAGAAGATACTTTTGTGGAATCATGGCAGCAGCAGCCCTTAAGAAAATTAAATGCTTGCTTATAGTCTGTGTACTCAAGTGGGTGAACATTTCCTCTGGAGACCCATTAGATGTCTGTATAAAATACTCAATGGTTTTCAGTGTTACTATGTGATATTTTTAGTGTCATTTTTTACAGTAATTACATTTCTGTCCTTTATGTTTCTTGTATAGTTTAATTACTGGAAATTTGTTATGCAGATATCTTTTGGAATAAAACTAAGCTGTGGATTATTAAATATTTCTAGATGTAGACACCTGAGAATAGTTGGAGTCAAACATTAAACAGGATGGCAGCTCTGTACACCACATTATAGCCTGGCAGAGCTAAGCACTTTTTAAAAAGTAGGAATGCTGGTTGTGCCACTAGCATTGCAACTGCCTTGGCTCTGAAAGTCTAGATGTTGTAACTAGTTGAAGGAGACCACACCTTTCTTACTCACTTAACTTTGACATGTTTTGGAACACGTATAGTCACTTTGTTCCCTCCAGCAAAAAAAAATTGCTTCATGGTGCTCCTAAATTGTTCTGTGTGTTGTTGACTGAAGTTATTAAAGAAAAAAAGAAAAAAAAAAGAGCACCCTGTAACTCTGAAAAATTAATACAGTCAGAGAGGGAAACATCAAGAATATAAATTAAATAATGCAGAAGAGGAGGAGACTACTTCTTCCAAATGGAACTGTTTGAGATCTTGCTATTCAGTGTTGCAGTGAAGTGTAATGTGTGCTTGCAGAATAGTCCTTATAGGTCCAGATTTTTAAACATAGCTGTTTCACGTAAACTCCTAAAATGTTAAGTAATTTAGATTTGAGAACCTTTTGAATATACTGGTGGTTTTACTTGCTGTTGAAGTATTTAGGTGATCTTTATATACAAGGATACTTTAAAATTAGTTTTTATTGAAGACTAAGTACCACTGAAATCACCAGAGTAATTGAATTAAATAGATGTTTATATGTAACCAATGCCTAAAATATGGTTCTGCTCACCCCTACCCTGTCCATTTACTTCCAGAGCACAGTGCTTTGAGTTGTTGGGGTAGTCTAATTGAGTAAAGTTCTTGGTCCGTGTTATATTTTTGAAAGCCATTAGAAGTGCAGAACACCCGCATTATGTTTAGGTCCCTTTATTAGAGATATTGTTGCAGAAGACTGCCTTACAGAATTGCTTCTGACATTATACACTTTCAGAAAAATAATAATTAACATGTGCTTTGTACGTATGAAGTGAGCTTTTTTATTTGCATTTTGTCAGCATATGCATTCTGAGTGCTGTGGTGACTTGGTGGAGATAACTTTTAAACACATAATAAATGTCATTGGTAAACTCTTGGCATCTGTTTTGCATATTCTAGTTAATATTGCTCATCAGATTGCACATTGCCTTGAGAGACAAAAGATACTATCCAGAGAGCAGCACTTGTAAGAGACCAGTTATTTCAGGCATACATTACTGCATTGATCCTAAGAGCTTTTCAAAAACACTAGCATATAAATGTCTGGAAATCCTAGCACCATGGTGCTTTTTGCTGAGAGAGGCAGTCAAAAGTCAGAGATAACATTTCATTCTTAATGTGCTGTCTTTTTTTGGGGAAAAAAAAAGTTTGCTGCCCAGACTTGTTTGTCTTCAGGGAGTTTAATATGCTGCCACTACCTCTGTTGCATGTTATGGTGCTGGAGCATGGGTACTAGTTTAGGAAAGCAGGCATTTGCTGTGAGTCAATAATTGGCATCTGCAGTGTCCAAATATTGATGGAGTTTGATATCAGCAGTAAATACAGTTATTTTGGGCTGCAACTATTTTAGCACAAGCTTTTCAACATTATGTTCTGTCTTGTCTCTTTCTGTTGTCTGGCTATTTTGGTAAAGAATAATGAATGCGAGAGGCATAGCATAGTCAAGTTGATGTGTTGTGCTTCTCTTTTTGTGCTTGTTAGAGCCAAATTCAATATTTACTGACACAGGTTAGCCCTGAATGAAAAATCATATAAGTTTGATGAGAAGTACTGCAAACAGAAGGATGGTCTAAACAAAACAATGTGAGGATACTGACTTAAAATATCTCTTGTCTTCTGCTGGTAAAGCTTGTTGATGGAGGAACCTAACTAGCTGAAGTACCCTAAAAGCAATAAGTTGTTTGTGGTGGTTTCATTTGTTTTTCTGTGAAGTTTGGTTAAACGTTTTGATAGTGACAGTTTCTTCCTCGAGATTTGCTTTGTGCTGAATCAGAAGGAAGGGTGGAAGGAAAAATGATTGGATGGTGAGGCAGAGAAATTCCTGGGAAATGCAACAGTCATGAGAAAAGAAATATGTGCAGAAACTGTACAAAAATAAAAGTGTGCAGAAACTGTACAAGTGAAGAACAAATTGGAAATCAAGAGAAAATATGACTGACTTTTCTTTATGCTGTGCACTGTGACTTCAACCTGTGGTCCAGTTGCAGATGGCCTCCTGAATTGGTCCATCTACTAAGTTTTAGGGGAGATAGATTTTAGAGAACCTTTCTTTGGATTAATCGGGAGATAATAAAAGCCTTAGAGAGTGAACCTGTAAATGCATCTGCACCTTTAAAGCCAGGAAAAAATTGGTCTAGGGTTTGCATTTTACTGTAGAACAACATGATTCTGGTTAAATGTATTTGAGAAGTGATTAGGTTGGTGTCAGTTTTTGCTTAGAATGGGCATATAGAGTGATAATTATATAATTTTTTCCCCCTTTGTTTTGGGAATGTCATGCAAACTTTTATGCAAGTGTTTAATTTTAAGCATGTGATTTGCACTGTTGACTTAAATGACAAATGGACCATTCATATGTGTATTCATAAGCATAAATTAAGGCTTTGTATGCATTCTTGAGAAGGATGATGCAATCCGACCAATGTTTTTAATAGAAATAATTTTGTATGTATTTTAATAAGAGTAAAAAATATTTTCTTTCTCAGCTATTGGAATAGTACAGTGTGTTTGCTATATCTTTATTTTTTTATTTATATAAAGAGTCTAAATGTCGTAGATTCACAGCTTTGTGTTTTTAAAACTGATTTTACCCTAAACACTTCCGCTATTATAAATATTGTAACTTTAATCTCTAAAAGTGTGAAAGTATTTTTCATATCAGAAGGATAGAGTTGGTAAAAATAGGATACTGTAAGCCTTTGATTCAAGATTCATTGCAGATTAAACTCAAAATCTGATCTGTGAAAGGATGTCACTGAGCATGTTCTGATTTAAATAGCTGATTTCTTTGTAAGCATGGATTAAAGCTTAGAAAACCTTAGTTCTGAACTGAGGGACAGAACCAACAGGTTTTTTCCATTCAAATAAAGTAAAATATTGACTGGTGGGGTTTTTTTGTGGGGTTTTTTTTGTTTGTTTTTTTTTGGTTTGGTTAGGTTTTTTTGGGAGGGACAAAATATTAACACGTAATGTACGCAGTGCAATAGCTTGGGCAAAGCTGTTTTTCAGCCTGGGAGTTCAAAGTTCAAATAGTAATTTTAAAAAGAGGTATTTGTATTTCTGGTTGGTGTCTAGTCCATACTTGCTTTGTGAAGCAATTCTATAATATTGATTTTACACAGATGATAAGGAAATGGATCTGAAGAGAGTAACTGGGTTTATTGCCTGAAGTGTATACGTTAAAAAAAATAAATCTGTATAGGGAGAAGTACAACTTTGTTGATATGTTTATTTCATTAGACATAGTGTGTGCTTCATGTTTAGTTGAAATTAGATGTCGAAGCTTTTAACTAGGTTGTGTCACTGTTATATGTGTTTGACTACTAAGCAGTGAAACAACATTCGGATGTTCATATATTGTGGTAATGATTGCATGTCATCTTCATAGTAAAAATTAGGGGATAGGGTTTATTATTGGCAGTTTAAATTTCCTTTTCAGTAAGAATAGTGTATATTAGACTGTGAGATATTTCAACAAATTCTGACACAGTGTGCTCTGTGATATGCAAGTCTAACTCTGATCTCCATTTCAGTGCCACTCCCAGCCAAAATCAAAATCTGGCCTAAATTCAAATGCTGTGATATCCCAACCTGCCAATAATTCTTTGTCAAGCATGTGGTTGTTAAAGATGAAACTACTCTCTTTAACTGAGAATTTGGAGCATGGCTCTTGTTTTCTTGTCTTATGAAGTACTCAGGCAAGTCCTTGGTAGTCCTGATTGACTATTGTCTTTCTTGTTCAGCCCAGTATTGCGAATACCCAATTTCATAGATAAGAAAAGATAACCTTCTGCAACATGAAGCTGAAAAACTGGCATTCAGGAATTTATTTCTCCACTTCAGCGATGGGGCCTGCTACCTGTGATTCTGGCTGCATCTCTGGTGGTCCATTGCTAACTGACTATCAATGTCATTGCTGAGAACAAGAATTTACCTTGGTTTTAAGCCACAGAAAAAGTTCTACCAAAAATAAAAAGCCACTATTAAACAAGCCCTCAGTATTTGGTTTTCTTATGAGAAATGAGGAGCTGACTAATGTCACTAATAGTATCTCCTTATTATTACTGTCTTCATCAAGATGAATTAGACCAAGGTAGCATTTTTTTCCTTTGGTAAAGGAGGGTCTGTTGAAACTACGTGTATTTTTTGATAGGTGTTTTTCTGAGACACTTGGTAGTGTTCCTTAATTATTTTTCCTGTCAAAAAAATGTAGGAGTGAATAGCAATTCCCTTTTAATAGCTCTTGTCTTCTCTTTCAGACTGAGTAGAGCAAACCATTCCAGGCCATTTGTTTCTGCGTCTTCCCTCAGGACCGTGCTCAGAGTCCCACAGGCTTATTTCTTTCACTTACAAATAATAATACCTGTTAAATACCTGTGAAAAGCTTCTGGGGGAGTTGACGTGACAGCATGAACTGAAGTACTAGCATATACATAAGACTTTATTTTCAGCTTTAGATACTGTGTACATTGAACATAACCATGGGTTTTAATGGCTGGGCAAAATGAATGTGCAGATGAAGGAGCAGCTGACTGTAAATTAAATCAGGGGAAGCCTGAAGGAATACTGGAGGAAAGAGAAATGTTTCACAAAACTTCCTCTAGTGAAGAGTTTTGTTGTTTGTCAAGTTTGCGGTCTTTCCAGCTGCTATTGCTATGGGATAACCTAATAAGGTTCATAGTAGTAAAACATCCATCACATCCTGTAACTAAGCAGGAGACTTGGAGATGTGCTGCGTGCAGACTAACCAGAATGACCTGCTTGTTTATATCCTTTCGATTTTGATTTTGTAATTTCCTGTTATAGATAAAAATACAGCCCCTGGCTTAAAAAATGCAGCCTATGCGGCTTAAAAAAAAAGAGACAAGTTATTGTTTTAGAGACTTGAAGGAACTCAAATGTCTACTTCTATTTGAAGTGAAGTGTGTCTATTAATTAACAATCATAACAACGTCTATATAGTTTTGTGTGTTGTCCCTGGAGATAGTTTTGTAATGTTTGTGAAGCATTAGATTTGGTAAGTAGCTAAAGACTTTTCTACATGGTAACGAATTAAGCTACAGAACTGAAAATTAGCTTTGTTTATATATATATATATATATATGACACATATGCTTAGCTTTTGGGTGGATTTTATTGTGTTATGGATGCTTTCTCCTTATGTACACAGCTTCTAAACACTTTGTTCAAGATGCCTATAAAGTATACAGTACATGTCTCTAGGTATCTGCGTGAACCACGTGAATTGCAGGTAGGAACTGGTTTAACAGGGCAGCTAGGAGCATGCTTGCTGCACAAGGAAGGCTCTTTAGCAGGATAAAGGCAATAATGCTTGCTGACATGCTGTATAATTCTAAATGTTCTGGAATCCTTCAAGGACTTAGATTGCAGCTGTAACCTGCCTGGCTCTTAGTATTGATAGACATGTTTTAACATGTTTCACGTCATGTGCCAGGGACGGTGTTGGGGGTTTGAGACCAGAGTCAGTAAATTTCTTTGTGGTCACCACATTCTTAGGAGCAGTTAATGGGACAGCGTTTTCCAGGCAGACCTCAGCAACGGTGAAATCAGAGATACACTGAATTGTGTGACCTTATTTGTGAGATCAAATTAGTTTCTCTCATCTATTTATTAAAAATGTATATTGCATTCAAGATATTTGCTTTTTTTTTGCTACACTGCTAATGCTGTGTGCTGAGCTATTGTTGCTTCCCAAAATAATGAATTCATCTTTGTTGTGATACAAGAATGAACATGTCTAATGTATTGCACCAAGAAATTTTCCACTAATGCATTTCTGGAAGGCAAAGCAGAGTTTTGTCTTCCAGTGAAGCATTTCAAATGCAGTTTAATGATTTTTATTTGGGTTGTTATATTTTAAATTAAAATTATTTTTACATTCCTGTTGGGGAGAGGTATTTTGAAAGGTGCCTGTCCCTTTGGCATCTCAGCAGTGAGCTAACATTCAGAGAAGAACATAGCCTTTAGCCTTTTCCTTTAATTAAACATCAGAAGACCCAGATGCCAAAGGGTGAAATATATTTATTTTGTCAAACTCTTTCATCCTTGTCTGGTTGGATTGCAAGATGAGTTTGTAGTTGGGTAATTTAGGCTGTTTTGTCTTATTGGATGTGTTTTTGGGACTGTCTCTCTATCTTGAGCAACTAACATTTTATTTTTCTCTTAGGGAAATAATGGTGTTTAATATATGCTCAGCATGTACTAGCATAATTTTTAGAGTGGGGTGGGTTAAAAAACTTAGTGTCTTTGTCTTTTTCTGCATAAAACCACTCAGCATGGACTGTTCTAAGCAAAACACTTTTTATAGATAACTACAAGGGAGTTGGCAGGCAGAAAAAAGGAAAAGATTAGGGTAAAAGTGGACAAAACGGGCATAGATATGATCAATAAAGGAAAAACTATACTGTTCTGCATCTTACACACAAATAGTACAGCAGTATTAAAAAAAGAGGCATGTGTAGAAATCATAGGGCTCAAAGTTGCTTTTAGTTACCATGGAAAGTAGAAGGGAATTGCATAGTATCTTGCTAAGGTTTACTGGGACCTAAAAATATCTTATTCGTCTTCAAGGGGAGTATTGCATTTAGCCATCTATATTCATATCTGATTTTAATCTTCAGGATACTGTCATTCTCAGACAGCAAAACAAAGATAATAAGGTAATGAATGATTTAAAATAGTCAAAAGTTACTCAATTTTAACAGTACTCTAAAGCACATGGTTTCTTTTCTTGTGGCTCACTCATTTAACTAAATCAGTATTTGATCACTGCTTCAAAGTAATTCTCACACAAAGAATTTGGGAAACCTTGTAAAACTGACAGCAGCCATCCCATGGGAGAAAAAATACTACTGAAAATTCACAGAAGAGAAGCTCCCAGAACTGCCTCTGCCTTCTGCCTGAGGAAAGTTTTACAGCTTAGTAGAAGGGGCCAGAGGCAAGAGCCTGAGAAACTGATGCTGCTTTTCAGGAGAGTTCTTAATCTGTTCACCTCTTTGAGCTTCCCAGAGAAGAGAACAATGAAGCTGAGTTAGGCTGCAGGCCAAGCTAGCCCAGGATCCCTTCTGCTTCAGTAGTCAATTAAATGGATGCTTAAGGATAGAATATGGGGTAAGATGTTGTGGTACTTCCTCCAGTACCTTGTGGTGTTGTTTCTTGGCTCTTAATATTTCTCCTATGCATTTTCATTACCACTTTTTGAGCCAATCTAAAATCTTGACATTCAAAGCATCCTTTAACTGTTACTTTCATAATTAGTTGTGTGACTAAAGTACTTCTTTTTGTTTGTTTTAAACTTGATGCCTCCTATTTTTTAATCAAGAAAGTGAATAATAAACGAAGAAATAATGAATACTTTTTCTCTAGACACTGTATCTATGCCAGCCATGAGTTGTCTCTCTTATATCCCCTCCACTCATCTCTCTTCTAGCCTGAAGAGCCATTATCTGCTTAATTCTTCTGATATGGAAGCTTTTCGGTGTGTCTGACCATTCTGTTTGCTTGTCTGCATGCTTCTAGATCCAAGAGTGATTGATCTTTCTAGTTCCGTGGTCTGCTCCGAGAAATTTCATAGCATTGGTACATAGCAGAATGAGATTATGATCTTGAGGAACTGATTTTAAAGAATGCTTAGCAATTACACTGAGATCTGTTGTCTGTATGATGGTAGCTGTTTCATAGTCCATCATCATGTATGACTATTTGACCCATATGTTATTTTATATTTGTTAAGTTACATCTTACATGAAATTCTGACCAAATGACCTCCAAAGGTTCTTCCAGCCAAAGTTTGTACTGATTTGTAAAACTATTGTCCAGGCACCTCAGTTCATTAAATCTTCCTTCAATTCTCTGCAAGTAGTGTTCTTTTTAAGTAAATAATGTTGCACCTTCTACAAGACTTAATCCACTTTTACTCCTATTTCAATACTGCTTATTAATTTTTTGAACAACAGCAGTCCAAGCATGGATTCCTTTGGGTGACCCTTTCGGAAACCATCTTCTATTTGGAAAAAAAAAAAAAAATCACTGTTTCAACCTTTTACTTTCTGTCCTCTTGCTGCTTATTTATCTGGGGGGACCTTTGCCTCTCGTATTGTGAAAACTGGAAGAGAGCCTCATGGTGAGGCTGCAGAATCATCCCTGGGCAGGCAGAAGGTAGTATTAAAAATATAGCTCAAAGTAATTACTTTTGTGGAATTTATCTTCTTAGATTTGTCCCTATTTTTCAGAGCCTTTTGCTGCACGTAATCTACTACAGTCTGGATACACCTTCATAGCTCTTCTATAGTATCTGCCCAGTGTAAGTTGTTAGCTCCCCAGGGCAGCTACTTGTTTGAACAAATACACGTTTTAGAATGTCGTGCCTGTCTATGGCACCACATTAAAAGATGTGATAATTAACACAGGTTAGATTTCATACATTGTGCCTTTATAAAAAGCAGCACCTCTCATGTATCATGCTTTTTAATTCGTATGCCAAAACTCTAGTTTGCTCAATTTTAAAGAAAATAATGAAGCTTCTTAGTTTTGAGGTGTTATTTTTAAAATTTATATCCCTGATTCACCTACTAGACTCCATTGAAATAACGAGATTGCATTACTTTGTCAAAACAAATGAAAACTGTATGTTTGAAACCTTATTATTCTTTATTATTTATTCACATAATAAGACATTTAGCACTTAGCTGTTTCTAAATTTTGTTCAAAGTGCTGAGATTCTTCTCAGTCTAGACAGTTCCAAAATCTACTACTCTCATGAAGAAAGCTGCTTCTGACACTGCAAGGACTAGTTGCCTGAATAAGCACTTGAAGTTAATTGTACAAAACATGAGAGCTTGTCTCTAACATGTGTTTGGAGTAAGACATGCTATGAAATGGAAACCAAGGTCTGTCAGTGAAAGAAAAAGTGTTCACTCTAATTTATCACAAAATACATGTGGCTATGACCTTATAAAGTCAGTGACCTTCCTAGCTCTCTTCCACTTTCTTTCAGTGCAGTCCTGGAGAGAGCCCTCTTTTTTGAGAGAGGACAAACTGCAGACATGAAAATTTTAAATTCCAAGTACCTGGTTTTGAGTATAAATAATAAGACATGATGTTGGAATTGCACATGAAGTTCCTATTATTTTAAAAATTCTTTCTTGCATTTGTAATCCACAGTTATCCATCTAGGGCATGTCCAGGTTTTCTAAATTAGTGTGCTAAAATTTGTGTCAAGTTCAAAAAAAAAAAATTAGAAAAATTTGACACGTGCAGCTGTAGTTAGTAGTACTTGATCTTTCTAGTACTTGGTAGCTGACTTTCTGAATATAGGATCCTTTATTGCTGCAGTTATGGGTATTAAGAGAAGACAGTGTTTGATGCCTAGGACAGCTTCTGAAAATGTTTGCTGTGCAAACAGGAATAAGTTGGCATTTCTATGTCAGTAGATTCTTTGCATAGTGTATTTAACTAATTTTCAGATTGCTTTTGCTCTGTTGTAACATTTTGTACCCTGACTTCCTACTTCCTAAAATCTTCAGTTTCTTTTCCTTCTGTTCTGTTTTGAGGAACAAAAAAGAAACTTAAACCTGAGGAGTGAATCTGTGAGGGTTGTGAGCAGAACCGCCATGAAGGGCATGAGAAACAAATGGTCATTGGTCATCTGAATAATAACAGGCTCATTCCTTTACCAAAAGGCAGCCCTTTCTCTTCCAAATTTTAAAAACATGGCTACTCAGAAATCTGCAGTGCCTGTTTTTTCTTGCACAGAGGCAAGCTTCCAGATTCCTTAAAATGAATGTCACGATGTGCCAAATGATCCCTGCTTAGGAGTTAAGCAAGAAAATGCCTTCTGTGTGGAGTTATTTTTCTAAATAAAAAATTCAAATCTGAAACTTTGGTTTGGTTTCTGAACTTAGGTAAATTGCTGATTTCTGATCAAAATAAATGCTATCTATATTTATAGGAGCACTAAGTAAGGTAAGCTTTAATTTTGGCCTTGACTTGGAAGACCTGAAAACTTAAAGCTCCTACTGAGAGGGGACTGTCCACCTCGATGAATGTCCATGTTGCTAATTTTACTAATGCTGCTCATATTGTCATTAAGTGTAGAGAGTTATCCTCAGATATCTTCGCTGAAAAAACACTTGAGCTAAGTCAAATACTGATGTTGAGAGCAGGGGAATATGTCCATTTGTCTATGCATTGTTCTTCAAGCAAATCAAACTACTGTAATGTAACAAAAAATCTCTGGAGAAATATTTTCTGAACTCTCACAATTTCAAAATGCAACCATGCAAATTGAACAACATAGCTACACTTGTTTATTTTCCTTGTAATGAACTCCTGCTAGGATCAGCAATGTAGTTCCAAGTTTTGCATGGATCTTAACTGGAAAATGGAGTTACAGCTACTTATCAGGGGGCTTTTTGCTATGATCAGGTCTAAAAAAAAACTCTGAAGAAGCAAAAGGACTTTTTGAGCTGTGGTGTTTTTCTGTTTCTTGTAACAAGTTGTTGGTCAGACTGTTAGCAGACAGATTTTTTTCCTCCCACACATCTTCGTTTTAGTTGATGGTTGAATGTTTTTACAGAGGTCTCTGACAAGAAAATATATATGCAATGTTAAAGAGAGGTGGTGGAAAAGTTTAGTCTTTTGACAATTAGAGAAGATTTGATAGGTAGTTGAAGGACTGGAGGGAACCCCGAATCCTGCTTCGAGAAGGTTTTTAAGGAGGTACAATGGTAGGAACAGTTGAGGGAGGACAGTCACAGAAAGCAGGGCTAGGACTGTAAAAAAAAAAAAATAAATTCTTCAGTAGTGTTATTTGTCATGTAGGATGACAGTCTTTAAATCTTCTGTTTCTGTGGAAGTGGAAGAGAAATGTGAATGTTTATCAGGTGTGGTTTGGAGTGCATTACAAATTCTGAATTATAAGATAGTGAAGATTTTTGCCCCCCCTCGTGCTTGTGGGTTCTCTGTTTATGGAAGAAAGTCCTGCCAGGGCTGCTTTGCTTACATACCCCTATACAAGCAGAAGCTTAAACAGTTAGTTGAGTAAGGCTCATGTTAACTGTTAAATGTTTTAATGATCAGGCTTCTGAAGTTTTTTGACTTAAAATCGAGTCAAGCAGAAAATTCAGGGGTTCTGGTTAGTCATATGAAAAATATTGAGACTTTATTGACAGTACTCAAAGACAAAACAGCTAAAGAGAAGACAAACAAGTGAAATATTCAAAGCTGATTCTAAGGAACTGTCAGCATTTCAGTCGTCTTGCCTGAAAGTAAGGCTTATAAGCAATATCTGCAATTATAACTTTTAATTATGGTGACATACAAAAATAATTATTTAAGACTGGGAGAGTTAAAAGTTAAATTAAAATATCTTCTTTGAGGTATGTCTATGTACTTATTCATTGTATTAATTTTGTCCAGCAGTAATTATTTGAATCGTTGCCACTCTGAAGAGTGCACTTAAAAGACTGTGCTGGCATGTTCCATGTACGTGAGTTCTGTAATTTGTGTCACAAGTACTCAGCCTAAAAGTAAAACCCACCAATTTTCTTTCGCGTCATTAATAGACAGCCCCAGAAACTGAATGTGTTTTTTTGTAAGTGATAATGTAGTGTTGCTTTTCTCACGTCTCCGCACCAGCTGAGAAGTCCTAGACAAGCTTTGCCTTTGGCAGTAACTGTACAAAGCTATTGACTTCCAGTTATTGTGGCGATAGATGACACTGATTTGGAATTAAGAAGCACCTCTCTTGATAAATACAAGAGAGGAGAATTCAGTTTACTGTTAATTCTGCAACAAAATCGTTAGGAACAGGAATTTTAAGTGCTGAAGCTAGCAGAGCTGATTTGAAGAACATGCAGAGAATGTCAAAGGACTTCCTTTTCATATAGTCCAGGCTCAGAATAGAGCTTCCCTTTAACTAGCTTTTTATAATATTAGTGTTGGACCAAGATATTGCCAAAAAAGGTGGCAAAACTGATGTTTTTATGTCATGGATGCTTAGACTGTGGGTATAACTGTTCACGGGCTCTTCATACTGCTGTCCTTGTCAACCATCTGTTTCCCTCTTTTTTTTTTTTGTCTTAACTCCTTGTTACTTTATTATCTGCAGTTATACTCCTTGATCTGAAACCTTCAAAACTTAACGTTACTTACTGTGGTGTAAATACTGATTTTGGATTTCTTCACTTTTTTAAAAATACTGTTTCCTTTGCCTGTGTGTCTCCAGTTTGTGCTGTTAAAGTGATTCATGACACTGTGGGTCACTGTTCAGGCATTTGAGACAATGAGGTACTGCCATGGATCACTTTGCCCTCATTTCCTGGTTGGAGGGTGAAGATGACAGGAGATGCACCTACTCTGAGATTTGAGATGGAGTATTTCTTCTGGTCTTTGCTATGGAAGGCTTATCAATCACTAAATGTCAGTCTGTTCTGCAGCAGGGCTGCATTCCCTATTTTTGTTGCTACAAAAATATAAACTAAAAAGGTTTAAAGCAAGTTCAGAGTGTCCAAACAGACACCCAGAACACTCTTTTGGTGAAAGAAAGGACAGAATTAGTGAGACTTCATGTCATTCCCTATAGGAAAGGTACATATAATTGTGTTGAGATTCTGGAAACCTTAAGATATGGCCTTGTCAGCTAGTCTAAAATTCTGTTTCAGATTCAAAGCCTCGTGAAGTCAGGAGGCTTTCCTCTATTACATGAGCAGGTTTTGGATTATAAATATTTGGTTACTAGGCTGTATTTTCCCTAGAGAAAAGGAAGTGCTTCTTCAAGATTCATGTTAAGTAGGAATGGATGTTTAATGCAGACAAAGCTGTTTTACGTCTTTGTGCTAACAGTATATAGTATATCCACAAATTCACCTTTGAACCCTGGTCTCCTATGCTCTATGTCATTATTCTGTATGTTAAAATGATCCCTGCCAAAAGCGTAAACCATGTTCTGCGTTGCTTGGAATTAACGGGTGGTGGAATCAATTTTGACAGATAGAGGTCATCATAGGGCATGCATTATGGATGTTGTTAGCAAAAAATAACATTTTTGAATCTCTGCATGAAGCTCTGAGGGTCATTCAGTGCTGTTCATAAATGCAGAGCTGCTGTAAGGAATGGAAGTAGTTTATATGTTCTCATCATTTCATATTTATATATGAAATATATATGTTCTAACTTATTATGTACTATTTTAATTATAAAATGTAACCTTCCTCCTTGACTCGTAACTATGAGAATAAATACTCAAATGCATGGTATGATTTATGAAAGGTTTTGTTTTTCTATAATGTAGCCAGATTGGTACTTTGTGAACCCTGACTCAAGCATGCTTTCTGCTTTTCTCATGAGCTACAATTTAGATCAATTTGTGTTAGGTCAGTGACCCAGAGCTTGGCTGTGAAGACTTCTCTAGGAATCTGGGGGTTTTCCTGATTTTCAAGTGAAGTAAATTTCAGCTATTTATTGGTGGAATAACTGGATCAGTTTGCTTTTTTGATTTCAAGGTCAGAAACTGACAGGTGGTTTTTGCATCTTTAAATTAGGAAGTTTTCTGACAAAAGCTTTTAGTCATTGTTGTGGTTAAGGCCACCTGGCAACACCATGCAGCCTCTTGCTCTCTTTTCCCCTCTGGTGGGATGGGGAGAAGAATCAGGAGAGAACAAAAGGCAAAAAACCTTTTGGGCTGAGGCAAGGACAGGGAGGGTTCACTCACCACTTATGGCCACGGGAAAGAAACAGACTCAACTTGAGGAAAACCACAAAAACAATTTAATTGGTTAACAATCAAAACCAGAGCAAGATAATGAGAAAGAGAACTACATCTTAAAAGGCACCTCTCCCCCACCCCTCCCTTCTTCCTGAGCCCAAAGGCTTTGTTCCGAATTTCTCTGCCTTCTCTTCCCCAGTGGTGCAGGGGGCAGGGAATGGGGGTTGTGGTCAGTCCATCATGTGTTGTCTCCGCCATTTCTTCCTCCTCAGGGGAGGGCTTCCTCAGCCTTTCCCTGCTCCAGTGTGGGGTCCCTCTCATGGAAGAGTCCTTCACAAACTGCTCCAATGTGAGTCCTTCCCACGGGCGTAGTTCTCCACTAAGTGCTCCAGCATGGGTCCCTTCCACGGAGTCACGGCCTCCTTTGGGCACAGCCACCTGCTCCAGTGTGGGGCCCTCCAGGCTGCAGGGGAATCTCTGCTCTGGCACCTCCTCCCTCTCCTTCCTCTTCACTGACCTTTGTGTCTGTGCAGTTGTCTCTCTCACATCCCCTTCCTCTCTCAAAAGAACCCCCGCAGGTTCTTTCTCTGGCTCATGAGAAACTCCCAGCTCTTGGGTGGGGGCTGTGCTGGGTCAGCTGGGCCATGGCAGTGCAGCGGAGGCTGGGCAGGAGCTGGAGAGATGGACTGGCTGGGCTGGGCCCTGCCCAGGGCCATGCTGCAGCTCCATGCACTGTGCTCCCTCTTAAATATGTTATTTGCAGAGGCATTGACTGGCTCGGCCTTGGCCAGAGGCAGGATTGGCTTGGAGCTGGGGAAACTTCCAGCAGTTACTCACAGAGGCCATCACTATAACCCCTCCCTCGCTGCCAGAACAGGCTTGGAGCCAGGGGAACTTTTAGTAGTTAGTTACAGGAGCCATCACTGTTAGGCCCTCCCCTGCTATCAAAAAAACCCACCACACAAAACCACAACAGTAATGTGTAAATTTGACCTCATGGAAGCCAGTGGGATTTTTAACATTAATTATAATAATGCATACCTGAAATCCTGACCTTGTCCTTTGTGTTGGAATTTTATTTGCTTTTAAACATATGCCTGAATAACATTTTTGTGCTAGATATATTTCCAGAAGTTTTCTGGAGTTCTTGGGTGCTCTCGGTACTGCAGCTGTGTACATTGCAATGGTAGTGTCTCTAATACTTGTATTTCACATTTTATTCATTAAATAATCTGTAATTACACTTAAAACATTTCAGGTTTCTGTAACATACTGCTTTTTCTTGTCTGCATTATTATATTACAGCAAGTACTCAAGATTCTTAATGAATATACTTGTGTTGGATCCATGTGCCAATTAATAATTAAATTTCAAGATAGAGAAGGAAAATATTATAGATCCTGTCTGTCTGCAGTTTGTATACTGCCTCAGAGGAATTGATCTTTTATGAGAGGAGGCTAAAAGAACTTGACTTGTTTAGCCTAGCAAAATGAAGGTTAAAAGGGGTATGATTGCTCTCTATTACTACCTTATGAAAATAAATGCAGCAAGGAAAAGAACTATTCCGACTGCTGCCTATGGATGGATACAAGTTGGCTGTGAACTACTTGACACTGGAAAGCAGAAGAGACTTGCCCCGGTTTTGGCTCGGACAGAGTTAACTTTATTCTAAATGCTCAGAGAATAAAGTTCTAAAATGAACAGTAAGAATGAACAAATTTGCTTGCAGAACAACTGAAAGACGGTATGAGCTGTTTCCTGTGATAACGATAGATGGGACTTGATTAATCACACCCCAGTGTACTTTGTATAGGTTAGGAGGTGAAGGGCTGACCAGATTCTGTCCAATTAGATGTACACCATCTTGATGTTAATCTGCTAAACTGTTCCTGAGCTCCTATTTTCAAATCTGTAGTCGTATGGTGAAAATAAAATGGAGGATTCTGTTTGGAGCTCTTTGACTCTTCAATTTATTAACTTTCTGTACCCCGTTTGTTTCTTCTGTGCTTAATGGTGGTGTAAGGGAAATATGGAAAAATAGTTGTTCCAGAATAGTATGTGCTTGTTTCTGATCGATTGATTCAAATTTTTCATGTGGTCTTTTGTTCCTGGAAGAACTGTTTTTTTTTTTTTTTTTTAAAATGTTTAAAAAACATGTAACAGGGAGAAGTCCTTTTAATGATATTTTCATACAGCAAGTAAAACATACTAGTTGCGCATTCGGTGCTTTTATATCTTTGATCAACACAGGTTGTCTACACATGTCTGGTATTACTGATATTGAATGTATTCTCTGTGACTCAGACACTCCTGTTGTTTGAAAAGTGAGTTTGCCTTCAGTTGTTCTACTCCAATGTACAAAGTACTTTTCAGAATCTGAGTCAAATCTAATGTGTGCTTAAATAATTAGCACCAGAAGATAATTTCCCTTGTTTTTATGTGCATCTTTGATCAATAGTCTTGAAGGTAGCACACAGTACCATTAGTAAAGTGGGTGAATGAAAGTAATACAGTACTTAATTAAATCACAATATTCTTCTGTATTATTGCAATGTATGGGAATCCTAGCCATGTATCCCTGTTATTCCAGATGCTAGTTTATGTACGTTTGGTGATTGTGCGTATACATTGTGCTAGGCAGTGTGTATTCACAGAAACACAACGCAGAGCACAAAGAAAGGCCAAAGACAACAATTGGATTCAAGTAGGTAGTAAAATTGCAGTAGAAGAATAAGATTTGTTCGTCACCATAGTAGAATGCAACTGTAGCCCATCAACACTGTAGCTGTCACAATTTCTGTAGGCATTATGGCAAGGAAGTTTTAAGAAGGGATCTGAAGCAAGATAATGAAGTTTAAGACTAAGACCCTAACCTGAAAGCCTAGTTAAATGAATAGGATTATTTCTAGTGCTGTCAAGAGGTGTTAGATCAAATCTTCCAATGTTATATCTGCCAAGGGAATTTTATAATCAAAATTGTTTTAGGATTTTACAGAATTAAGCATATTGAATTATATACAAGAATTCTAGGCGTGTTATGATCTAACATGATTAATTATGTGTTGCCTTTTGAATAATTCTACTCATTGACACAGCACAATTTTTGCCCGTGTTCTCTTGGCCTGGTTTTTAGAGATGCCAATAATCATAATTACCAGTGAAATAGAAATAAAAAGTAATTTTACATGTGTTTATGATTAATAATTTCAGAAGTATAGTATCTTTAAAAAACCCTAGGACTTACACTAAAAAAATGTATGAGCGTATTTCTTGATTTTTTTCTGATGAGGTCAATGCAAAGGTGGTCTGGTAAGTATATTGTATCTGCGCACTAAAAATGTGATAAGCTAAATCACCTGATAGAAGGTTTTATAATGTGAATAATTTTTTGTACATTTCTTTCGGCTTCTAAGTATGTCTCTAAGATGAGTGCATGCTTACAGTTTGTTTTTATCACTCATGTAGAGCTATCATTTATATTGTAATGGGGGAATTCTCTTGCATTAGGACAAAGTTGTCAGCTTTGAGTAGGTACTTGTGTTGCAGCGTTGCTTCTATTGGCCATGCAGTAGATGCAGTGTTTGTTAATGCTGAATCAGTATTTGAAAGCATGACAGCCTTCCGTTGAGAAATAAAACAAAGCCTGGTATATACCTAAGTGAAATAATGGCTTACTAATAATTAGTTGCTTATCTCAAGTATGCCAGATAACTTAAAGAGTAAAAGTTATGGTGTCATTTGGGTTGAGTAATGTAAGCGCTAGTATTACTTTGCTTACCATTTCATCAGCACTTTGCGTTAGTATTTATTCTTAAATACAGAGAGTAGTAATTATTAAAGGTGATCTCTTTCATGTTTCATACAATTTAGAGGAGGTCATGGATGTTTGTATTTCTTGTCACCTAAATTACAATAGCAATCTTGCAACAGAAGTAAGTTGCAGTAGGCCTGCTGATCCTTTGTTGTTAGAATTAAGTTAATCATGGTTCTCAAGCAAGAAACTGGTTAAATACGGCAGCCCAGCTACCATGACTTTGCACTCATATTTGTATTTATTGATATACATTCTTACAATTCTTACTTAACCAAAAACTTTCTGGTTAAGATTATCAACCCCAAGTCAAGTATGTGGACTTGTGCAAAGTATTTGACACTGTCCCATACAAAAATCCATATCTCTCAATTGGAGAGACATAGATTTGATGGATGGACCACTTGGTGAATGAGTCGGCTGTATGGTTGCTCTCAAGCGTTGCAGTCAATAGCTCGATGTCCAAGTGGAGTCTGGTGATGAGTGGCATTCCTCAGGGGTCGGTATTGGGATTGGTACTACTTAACATCTTTGTTGGCGACATGGACAGTGAGATTGAGTGCACCCTCGGCAAGTGTGCAGATGACACCAAACTGTGTGGTGCGGTCGACATGCTGGAGGGAAGGGATGCCATCCAGAGGGACCTGGACAGGCTTGAGAGATGGGCCCATGCCAGCCTCATGAAGTTCAGCAAGACCAAGTGCAAGGTCCTGCACGTGGGTCAGCGCAATCCTAAGCACAAATACAGGCTGAGAGGAGAATGGATTGAGTGCAACCCTGAGGAGAAAGGACTTTGGAGGTGCTGGTAGGTGAGAAGCTGAACATGACCAGGCAGTGGCAGGGTG